>NW_018131257.1:0-1148 GCF_001952655.1 Monopterus albus
CTCTATTTAAAATCATAGAAATCCATCGAAGTAAAATGAGTGCAAAAGAACAAACTTAAAACTCTTGTTGCATTAAAGCTAAATATTTTGTTCATTGTTGCTTTTTAAAATGAGATCTTTTATGGCTTTTATTAACATATTTATGTTAACACTAACATATTTATCTTTCACTTTCTCCCTCCAGAGCGCAGTGGTACGGACCAGTGTGGTTGACCAGTCCTGCTCCATCTGGGGCTCTGCAGCTGGGAACGACAAAGCACAGGGTTTGCCATTGTTACGTATAATACAAGCTGTTTGAATAAAAATATGAGGAAGGCTTCTCTAGTTGGAATATGTCTGCTCACGATTTCATTCTGACTTCTCTCTTAAGCCACTCCTCCCAAACACAACATGCAGTGCCTGACTACTAGATTTTGTTAGATATTAATAAATCAGTCGGTTAATTATTAGACAATTATTATTGTGTTAGTAATGCAGTTTAGTAAGAATTAAAGTCTGCTCTGTTTCAAGGTTGACAGACGGAATGTTGATTCTGAAAATTGTACCTTGACACCAATTGTTTTCTTGTATTCATCCTGTGTTAGAATTATGTCTGAATAAATGTTTTAGTCACGCACCATGTGACAACACACACACACACACACACACACACACACACACATTGAAATTCTTCATTTTGTTATGGCCAGCGGCTCTATGCAGCTGGAGCATAAGATAAGAGATGGAGTCGTGTGACTGTCTCCATCTTGTGATGTTTTGTAATCTTTTGGTGTAAAGGGTTATCCCAAAACATATAAATGTATTAGGCTCTGTGTGGCCAGGGCTCCTCTCTCCAGCAGCCAGTGTGTTTCTCTGGAGGAAGGAACAACCCGGGTAGTGTTTGTAATTTTACTTGTGGTTTAAAATAAATCAGCACTAAGATGAAGAAAGACGGACTCCTTCGTTATTCAGATTTGTCCAATAAAAGAACGGGTATAACAATTTCAGGAGAATAACAAATGCCCCCCAAACAAAATAAGACCTATAATTACCTATCCAGCAGAAATACGCCCACCATGGCGTCACTTTTCAGCACATTCTCGACCTCTGCTTCATGGCTAAACTGCTTTAGTCCTGGCTGGTAGCCGGTAACTAGCTGGTTTAGCTTG
>NW_018131258.1:0-1148 GCF_001952655.1 Monopterus albus
AAAATTTAAGGGGGTCTGAATACGTTCTGTATTTACCACGAGGTAGGTGGGAGAGAAAATGGTTCTCTGCCCTGATAAGACCAGTACTGAGTTTACACTAAACGCTATATTTGGTGTAAACTTTGCTGGATGCTAGAAACACAACATCTCCACCATGAAACTCTTTGTTTTCAGCATCATACTGAGGGGGAGCTATTGTACAGCAGGCTCTGCAAGATTTAATGAAAGTAGAGGGCAAAATGAATGCAACAACATACATAGAAATCTGTAGTATGGCAATTCTCCAGCAAAACATGTGACTCCACAGATAAAACAAAAGCTCCACAAGAATGGCTTCAAAACAGCAATGGCCAAATCAGAGCCCCTAGAGCTTCATTCAGTCCAACATCTGTGGTAGTATTTGAAAGCTGTCTTTCACTAACAGCCCTCATACAGTTTGGTGCATGTTACAAACTGGTAACTCAGTGTGTTTTGTGGACTTTTGTTTGGAGAGGCTGTTCGTGGGTGTACTGTCTGATAAGCTTGTTATTTATAGTAGCTTGTTGTATCTGAAAGGTCGGTTTCTTTAGAGCTACTTAGTGCATGATAAGGCTAATTATAGTGGACCACACAGGGAAACTTAAGATGCACAATGTAACTGTTGTATATTCAAAGGCAAAATTATGCAAAACGATCAATGTGTGGCTAAATGTGCAGCAGAATGTTTTGAATCCACGGTTTCCAGTTAAGAAAGGCCACTTTGCCCTGACTTTCACAGTGAACAGAGACACATGCTGCACAGAGCAGGAGCTAAAAGAGAAGCTCTTTTGCCTCTTTGAGCGCCGTCTTTTATTAATGTTTCCAGGACAACATTGCTAATGAACAGTCATACATATTCAGTCTCTCCGGTCTAAACCAGCTGTGTTTGTTTTTAATAGAATTAGATACCCACTTGTGCTTGGAGAGGCTATTTGTAAGGTGTTTTCTATTCTTAGACTGGTAAGAAGGTTATTCACTGTAACCTGAGTGTAACTCAAATGAGTCAGTATCTCACACAGATGTTAATGGACTTAAGTTAAGCTTGTCGACTAATACGGTGGACTGGTTTGTCACTCACCACAGTGTGAGATTGAGGAGGAAAATTATTGTTCAGGGCATATTAATATTAA
>NW_018131259.1:0-1148 GCF_001952655.1 Monopterus albus
AAGGTTTTGTGATACAACTTGGCGTAACAGTTACAGATGTCCATCTCTGGTGGGTAGCAGCTCTTCACGTCCTCCACCACCAGCAGCATATCGTCCTTCAGCTGCTTGCCCATGCTGTTGACGTCTACCTGGAGAGACGACTGGACCGCCTCCTTGACAGCAGGGAGCGGCGAGGGCTTGTCCATGCGCTCCATCACCAAGCTAGAGAGCGCAGAGATGTGGAGCTCCTTCCATTTGCAGGGCCTCCAGACTGGCCATGGGTGACCTCTCTGTTTCCACAGCTCATCCCGCTTGTCCTCCTGGCAGATGGCCTTGACAGCAGATGTCAGAGCCTCAGCTGTGCTGCCAGTCAGGCTCTGCATTACAGTCTGCTGCACGAGGTCCTTCAGCCTCATGTAATCTGCAGCCAGCTTGCTTGCTTCTTCCTCGTGATGTTTAAATGTGTCTGCTTCTCCAAACAGATGCTCCTCTCTCTCCATGAGCTGCTGGCTGGCCTCACAGAAGTGGCACAACTCAAGGTTTTGCTCAAATGTGTAGCTCTCTGAGGAAGAAAAGAAAAAAGAGTAGGCCTGTGTTAAAACTGTGTTGTTTACAGTAAAATGGGACATGTAAACTTCTTTGGGCTCCCCGGGGCTAACTGTATGTTTAGTTGATTTGTGAAGATAAAAGAAGTAAACACAAAGCCCTACAACAAACAGACAAAAAGGAGCCTTTCTTCAGCAGCGGTGTTACTTTTTGCTAAGGTTTGGGCACCAATAATTAGGCTATTCAGCAGCTCCTCCTTTGGCAGATAGCACAAATAGCTCAAATAGTACTTTTTCTTAGCAGCTAAGATCATTGACTTAGGAATTTTTGTCAATTCTTCCAGCAGATCACTTCAAGCTGGGACATATTTTGGGCTGATGCCATGTGAAAGCCATTCAAAAAACCTCAGCTTGTTTTGATTAAAATAGCTCATTGTGGATTTTGAGGTCTGCTTTGGATCACAGTCCTGTTGTAGAAATCAGTCTTTGTTCGGTTCTACTTTGTTGCAGGACATCTGCACCCAGACTTTGCTGATATTTAGTGCTATCCTCTCTATCCTCGATCTGTGCAGTGTTTCCTTCACAGATAGAGGATAGAGGTTCCACAGGTTGTTGCAAATGTCC
>NW_018131260.1:0-1147 GCF_001952655.1 Monopterus albus
AGTCTGATGGCAGTTGGAAAGAGAGAGTTTTTCAGTTTAGAGATCCTACATTTCACACTACTGAGCATCCGACCGGAGGGTAGGGGTATGAACAGTCTGTGCTGGTGGTGAGTGGGATCTTTGAGGATGGAGGCAGTGTCTTTATTGCTATACACACACAGTTAAGTGGACAAAGTCAATATGATTTATGCATTGTCCAAACGAGGGTTGAGCAGTGGAGGCTGAGAAGATCAGGACAGGCAGGTAAGCAGGAAGGAGAGCAGCAAGAACCACTATTATCCAACATCACCATATTATTAATGTCAGCATTACTGTCTTTAACATCACTCCATCACCGTTAACGTGGTCATTACTAACATAGTCAATGATTTAGCGTAGTTATTCTTACTTAATGATCTAGCAAGGCAGGAGTGTCTGCCAGAGCTTGAAGTAGGGAGCGGTCAGGTAATGAGGGGATGTGCCTCAGCTGTGCGTTACACCCAGAGAGTAAATTAGCAGGTGATGCAGCTCAGCTGTCAAGTCAAGAATCTTTATTGTCATTATGCAAAGCACAACAAAATTGTTTCCGGCAGCTAAAAGACAGATGCGTTATTTACATAACACACAGTTGTATAAGTCAATATAAAAATATGAACAAATAAAAAGGGATGTATGGGACCTAATCAGGTCAGCAGCATGTTAGCAGCAAAAGAGTGTAGTAACATTATAAGGTGCAGCTCAGTGCTCAGCTGTGTCGCTGAGCCTGTGGGATGAGAGAAAGCAGGAGACAGAAGGGGGAAGAGAGGCAGGTCGTGCTGAGCGGACCTGACATTCCTACGCACCCTGTGGTGGCAAATTCTCTGCAGAGAGGGCAGTGGAGTCCTGGTGATCTTCTCCGCAGTCTTTACCACTCGCTGCAGGTGCTTGCAGTCCATTACTGTGAAATATGAAAAAAAAACAGCATTCAAAGGTTCCAAAGATCTAGCAATGATGAATAAGTAATTTTTAAAATGCACTGTCACTGTGGCTCATCTCTCTTTAAAGTGTCACAGTTGTTGCTCAATGTTCCACAGTTTTCTTTCCATTCACACTCTGCTGCAGCCTGACCACAGAAATCAAAGCTATGAAACAAAGCAGACTTTTTAAATCTTACCACAACCTTCAAATT
>NW_018131261.1:0-1147 GCF_001952655.1 Monopterus albus
TGTTATCTGAATTCCAAAGAAATGCATCTTAGGTTGACTGGCGAATTAAATTGCCCTTAGGAGTGAGTGTGAGTATATGTGGTTGTCTGTCTACATGTCAGCCATGTGATAGACCGGGCTTCTTGCCCAATGTCAGCTAGGATAGGCTCCAGCCCCACCGCAACCCTCTTCAGGAATAAGCGGTATAGATAATAGATGGATGGATAGAAATTGTGGGTTGTGGTCCAATTCTGCTTCCTCTTACTCATCTGAGCTAATGGCGATGTCTCTAATGTTGTGGTGGTTTGGTCTCTGCCAACTCCAGAGGACAACATATACAGTCATGAACAAAAATTGACAGGGGCCGTAAAAATGACTGAAGTTGTCTCTTAAAGCCTAAACAATTGATTACTTGATCTGAAACACGTTTCTCCCAGTGGTGACAGTAAAGCAACCTTGAATTTGAACAATGTGCTGAAAGATACTAAAAAGCTGCACTGAACTGAACAGCTGAAAATTGTCTGTGGGTTTCTATCTGTAAGAGACTAAGCTCATACGTACTACATTAGTAAAGGTGATAGTTCATTATGTAATTTACTGTTGTGGGCTTTTAACACACTCCTGGACATTTTGCTCTCCTGTATTCTCTCCTAAGAGATAACTGCTGCTGTAGTAAGTAGAGTCCATGTATCAGCCAAAACAACCCAATAGCAACTTGTTATACCAGAGGAAAGAACTCAAAGCCTGATAAAGATGCAGATGATGAAGAGTAGAAGATCAGTTTCCAAGAGACAAAGTAAAACACAAGAGAGGAGGGAGGAGTGGGAATGATGAGATTGTTAAATCAGATGTATAACACAGAACTTTACTCAGAAAGCTGCGAGTGTTCAGCAGCTTCCCCTCTCCTCCTCTCTCTCTGATGATGGAGGAAGATGAAATCTGCTTTCCACAACTCCTCAACATGTCTTGCAAAAAGCTCACACGTCCTCAGTCTGAGACAATGATCATTTACATTGGGCTGTCCTCCATCTCTGTGCTGACTGTGTCTCTTAACGTGCTGGTCATCATTTCCATCTCCCACTTCAGGCAGAGATAAATGTCTTGGCATTGATCATATGTTGTTGTAGTGAGATTCAACCAGTGACCTCTGAGCATTACGTCCTGGTGG
>NW_018131262.1:0-1147 GCF_001952655.1 Monopterus albus
TGGCTTTGTGCTTTGTCTTTTTAAACTCTGTGGGTGGTGAGTAACTCATAGCACATTGTGAACTGTCCTTACAGGGTCCTGGTCTAAAAACTGTAATGTGGTAATGTTCCAGCAGATGGCAAGCATGTTACATTTTGTTACTAATGCCCATAAAACATCTGCTATCACACCATTTGTGTAATTATAGAAATAGATAACATTTGGTCTGTAATAGGATGAGTAGAAGGATTTATATTGGCATACTGACCACAGAGGACATGAAACACCCAGAGCTTGTTGTGACACTGTAACAATAGAACTGCCTTTTAGCTCGTTAGCTGCCGTTTCCCATTAATCCTGTTTTGGCTTCTTCACACATTCAGTGTGTAGACGGAGTTCATGGATATTTATACCTCCTTTGTGAAATAACTCTTTGATCCATGCTCAAACATGTGGAGTTTAATATCGTGTACTTACAGTTACAGAATTTAAAAACACCCCATAAATCCCCCAAATGAAATGACAAGTATAAATTGTAGCAGGTTGCTCAGACTATATGTCAAATATTTCTGTCTTGTGGTGAACCAAATAAGTGCAGGAATTAACTGAATTATCATTTTATTTAGAATGTTTTACTGTTGTGTGCTTTAGAGAAACTGTAGAAGCAGTGACACAGTCTTAAATGTGCTCTGCTCATCACTTATGTCCAGCCTTCATGACATTCCAGATGTTTAGGTTTTTTTTTCTAATACAATCCATGTCACAAACTTTTCAGTGTTTCAAAACATTTTCACTCCTGTGTTGAAATGGTCATCCACGCTACACCCACAACTGTGTGGCATACCACAAATGAAGAACAGCACAACAGCAAATATATCTTCTATACTCGGTGCAGATTATAATACTTCCAGTACTATCAACTTGAGAAACCTATGTTAAAATGAAAAGAGGACATAATTTATTGACCAACTATTATGTCTCACAACAATAACATGACAATGAGAAGGCCAACCAGTGAATGTGTTCTGATATGTCAGGGTATCCATCTCCTTTTGTCTCAGGTAAAGCAATGGCCTAAAAATCCCATTAGTTATATTGCAAAAGTATAGGGGTAATATGCAAGATCCAAATTTTAGCAATTGATTTCTATGCTCATTTATTCAGGCTT
>NW_018131263.1:0-1146 GCF_001952655.1 Monopterus albus
GGAGGAGAGGAAAGGGAATCCTGCGTGCTGTGTTCACTGTGCTAAACGTCACGTGGAGTACAAGAATATCTACGAGACAATAAATAATGGAGGCAGTCCACTCAAAATGATATCACCAAGTTCAACTCGCTGGTTAGTGATGGCAGACTGTATTGAACGGATTTTGGAGCAAGAGGATGCTCTCAGGTTGCACTTTACTTTGGCGTCTGTTTTTCAGCGAGGCTTTTAAAAGAAATGTACAATGACACAGCTAACATCTTGTACATGCACTTTCTCAAGCCTATTCTCGAAGAGAATAAAACTGTAAACAAATACTTCCAGTTAGAAACCGGGGACTCACTGGGGGGTGTTTAAGGATCTGGATAGACTCTACATGTCAACACTGAGGAGAGTTGTGAAGCCCAGTGTTCTGCGCATTAACAGTGACAAGCAACTGAGGGAGATTGACCTAAAACCGTCTAGCGTCTTTCTGTCGCCCCTGGATGCAGATTTGGGCAGCGTCTTTCAAGAGAAACTGAAGGCTGAAGAGCATTTCAATGCGTTGTATAAATTTTTTGAAAGAGCTGCTTGCACAGTACCAACTTCGCCTAGCAGCGTCACTGGATATGTTAGACAAACTGGAGATACTCAGCCCCAAGTCGGTGATGTCAGATGTCAGCAGGCCAGCATTCAGAGACTTGCCGATGGAGTTTTTTTCCTGCAGAGCAGACACACTTTGGACCCAGTGGCGGAACGTAATGTCAGCAGGGTTTTCGTCTGAGCTCACAATTGACACATCTGGTTGCAGGTGGAGGCTTTTAAAGATGCTGGAAGAAACTGTTGGGTAGAGCAATTAGCGCTAGGTGCCATCCGGTTACTTACCGTGCCCGTGTCAAATGCACACGTGGAAAGGGCATTTTCACTGGTGAACATCCTCAAGGATGAAGCAAGAAATCGCATGATCAGGCCTGAGAAGGAGTGAACTGACATCTGCAACATTGAAACCTCCCCGACAGTTACTGGAGAGCTTTGATTCATCCATGTACTAACCAAAAGACCTGTGAAATGTTGTAAATAGTTCTCTTCCATCCATGTTCCAAGGAAAATTCACTACAGTTTGTTGGATGGATTTTTTTTTCCGTTGGATGGATATGGACGCTGGACACT
>NW_018131264.1:0-1146 GCF_001952655.1 Monopterus albus
AAGTACAGCTTTGTGGTATAAGTACTTCGCTTGAGTATTTATATTTTGTGCTACTTCATACTTTTACCTCACTACAATTTAGAGGCAAATATTGTACTTTTTACTCCGTTACATTTATTTTGTAACTTTAGATACTTTTCAAAACCAGGTTAATACAAAAATTAAAGTATAATTTTAATACTTTATTAATCTATTTGCTGTCTGCATAGCCCATTACATTGGCATAATACCTTTTCTACATTAGATTACTTTTTGATGTCAAACTTTATGTTCTCCTTTTTTTTCTCAAGTAATATTGGTAATATTATAATATTATATTACGTACCTGTTCTTCTATATATGTCTTCTTTTAGTTTACTGTACAGGTCTTCCAGGTGGAGGCTGAATTAAACTTCATTAAATTTAAATTTCAGGGAGTTAGATTCAGAAGAACAGGACAGAACATGTTGCCTCAGCTGAAAATCCCTTTAATCAAAATATGTCTGTGGATAACCTAAAATTAAACTAAGGAGACCACCTGCCTTGTTTCAGTAGCTGGGATTAAAGAGGGTCACAGTTCTGGGGTCTTTAGGATGAAAAGTGACTCAAGTAATTTTATGGAATACAGCAGCATCAAATTTGGAGGTGCTGTATCTACAGATGCGCCACTTGGTGACACAGATCTTTGGGTCACCTCATACAATTCTACGTATAATGGATAATTTTTATCACATCTTTAAAATATTTGGCACAAACCAAAAACTTCTAAATACTGTAATATGCTGTGTTAAAGACTGACCATTCTACAGTATGTTGGGCAGCCATATACCAGCCTCTGAGGCAGGCTGTGTCCAGACTACACTAATGTTAGGACAGAAAATCTCTGTTACAAAGTGGAAGTTTCCCCTGACACCTCCAGGGAGACTTTGGTTCATGGACAAACGTGCAGCTTTAGAAACAGTTTCTTACTGATTACTAAACACTGTGGAGTACTACTTTGAGAAGTGAAGGAACTATCAAACGTTTTTGGACAGTGTTCAATGGTCCTAGCTTTATTTTATTCAAAAATGCATTTATGTGCCTGATAGTCAACAAAGTTTTGACAATAATGGCTGAGATATAGAAATTGTCGGAAGTCTGTCACTTCCTCATCGGGTTTCAGATGAT
>NW_018131265.1:0-1146 GCF_001952655.1 Monopterus albus
AGCAAACTGAAATAAACAGTGAACATGATAAACAATATGTCTGCTAAACATTGTTATGTTAGCATCAGCATTATGAGGATATTAGCATGTTGACATTGTTACACAAACAGCCCTTAGTTCAACTTTGGAGTGGCCATGCCTTATTCCAAGCTGGTTAGCCCTGTTGCTAACCTTGTAGTCGTACCAGATAAACAGGCTAATGTAACTATTAACTACTACCTCAGTCATACAGCACAATGCTCTGCCAGTTTTATGTATACATAATATAGCATAATTGCTTTTCTTGACTACAGGGCAATTCACAGGAGCACAGCGGATATTACTTGTGACCTGTTATGCTTCAAAGATCTCTGCTTTTGAGGCCAGCACATACTGTAGATGCAAAGGGAAACCTCTTTGTCACATAATTTCTTCATAAACACTCACACCTGGGGCCTTGGTGTTTCCAAACCTGCTGGGAAGAAAGCCAAACCTCCTCTTGTGTATCCATTAGGCTTGTATATTATCTCACGTAGTCTTAGAAAGACAGCCTATTGCTATGTGGGAGCATGCGCAGTAAGTTATGGACATGATGCAATGCCATAGAGAGGTTATAACGCCCACATGGCTTCTGATTTAAGATCCTCTCCTCAGCCTGCTGCATTGTTTACATGTCAGATAATCCCCTTACTCCGCATTGTGGTAGAACGATAGTTGCCTTTGAATGAAAACAGAAAGGTTGACTTGTGTGAATGGATTCCTCACAACTAATGACAAGAGAGCTGTTAGTGATACTCAGTCTATACAGGTTCTCCCTAGAGAGATATTACAACACCATGAGGAGTTATTACTATAGATGCATCTTTCTTTAGCAACAGTAAAGCCTGTAACAAAGGAACTTCTTTGCAATATTCAGCAAACTTTTCAAACACACAAACAGTATTTACCACATATCTGCTTCACTTGAGCAATACCTTTCTCCATAACTATATACAATATAGTTTTGATGCCAGTGCCCAAGTCTCTGAATTGCTCAGATGAGGCACAGTTATTGAAAATGCACTGCAGACTTAAGTGCATGACTCAAAGAAAGGCAATTTTACAATACTACAAATTCAGTTAAAATAATTGCACTTAAGCCGACAAATAATGGCTTGAATCCTCAGT
>NW_018131266.1:0-1145 GCF_001952655.1 Monopterus albus
GAATATAAACAAGAAAGGTCACAAGGCACAAATACATTTTTCTAAACCATTTTATATAAAAGACCAATATCAAAAACAGCCTCAATTCAAGGGCTGTTTAGTCACAAGATCTTCATCAACAGATGGAGTTGTCGTAGTTGTAGATGTAGATGTTCGTTTATGTAGATATTTTAGATAAATAAAAGATAATTTACAGCACTTTAAAGACTTCTCATTTATGTTAAGGTCTTTATGCCAACATGGAAATATGAACTTTGAAAATCTATATTTCTATAACAACTGGCCAAACTCTATTTGCTAACAAAGATCAGATAATATAATTTAAAGCTCCAGAACACAGTTTAAATGTACTATGAGGTCAAATTGTCTTGTCAAATGCTGTTTCAGAGGTTAAGAATAAACCTAATAATGTCAAATTTATTTCTGATGCTGTCCTTTGTACAGTAAATGTTCATTGCTGAGCTGTACCAACAGTACCATATTTACTGTAGCTCTGGACAATGTTACAGTGTAAATTATCACATTAATGGACATTTAGGATAAGTTCCTTTTTATTTTTACTTGCAACTAAGTAACTTCTTTTTTTCCTCAAGTACCTTTTGTTACCATAAAAGACGCCACAAATCTATGTCCTCAAAATGTCTCCCGAATGAACTGGTGAGTAAAATGTTATGGGGAAAAAAGATCTGGTTTATACAAAAAATCTGAAATGCTGACATTTACAAAAATGACATAAATGGTTTTACATCTATGCCAGCTGTGACAGAAAGTCCCCTGATCTCTATTTGCCCTTTCAGGTTACTTTTGTCCCTCTGACCCTTTCTCCAGCTCCCCATTGTGTCAGCCAATGCGGACAAGTGTGTTTCCTTCCCATCTTTGTTTAGATTTCTCATATGAGTTGAATAAACAAGGGTCTTTGGCTGAAGATGGATGATGTATTCTGAGGGCAGGACAGCTTGAGGAAGAATAATAGTACATGTTATGTGCCTGAAGATTCCTGAACTACCTCTATAAGGTTAATTGGTTCAAGTGCAGATCAGCTACAATGTGAGAATTGACATAACATTAAACACTGGCAGTGCTTGCGAGGCATTTTAAATCACTGTGAGATGTCATATACCCTACTATTTATAGTAAAAAAAAAA
>NW_018131267.1:0-1144 GCF_001952655.1 Monopterus albus
AGACAGTGCTGGCATCTGTTGTAAGACAAATATAGGCTACATAATGACAACTGATTCACATTTCTGATCAGTGTGATTAGGTTTTAGCCCATGTCCTAAAAGATCAATTTCTATAAATTCCCCAGATTATTCAGCTATTTTTTTTTTATTCTCTAAGTATCCTATGCTGGCTAAAGCTTGATCTCTTGGGAAATTACATTAAAAATTACAATTAAAATAGTGTTCAAAGTCTAGACTGCATCTCTATTTAATGATAATTTGCCTAATTTCCTTCTCAATTCTTCTTATCTTTGTTTAAAATCATCTAAAGCCTGTTTATCATCATCTCTCTCTGTCTTTGCTCGTATCATCTTAAACTCATCAAATATTTTAATACAGAACACTCACCATTCTGATGATATGCGTGCTCTCACGTCTGCCAAAGTGTGTCAGTTCACTTTATAGTGTTCACAAAGGAACCGATTTTTGTGTGGGTGGACAGTTTGTCAAACCTCTGTTTAAAAGGTCAAAACAACTTCCAACTTGTATTAGTCAGAAACAGAATATCAGACTTAACTGCTAAATGGTGTAAAGCTTTTAGGAAGTATCAGGACAAGGTGTGTGTGTCATTTGATGCAATGTGTAACACCCTGTCTGTAAGAAGAAATTGATATTTCCACTCCACCCAAACAGTTCTCAAATGTCCTGGTGGCCTAAGGGTGGTGTATCTCTCATCAGGACCTTTCTCTCTTTCCTGATATTTTCTTTCTCACTTTACTAAGTACTGTCAAGTAAAGGAAAAATGTTTCTACAAATGATTTCTATAAAGCGGTGTGGTGGTGTGGCCTGTATAAAAATAATTTTGTGGAACAGTGAATCAGTGAGACCCAAACATAATCAGCAGAATATGTATGTGATTATTCTGTTTACACACCTCTTTATGAGTTTTCCTTTCGTAAAACAGATTGTTTCCCCATGCCTACATTAAGTTCTATAAATGTAAAGCTTGTGCAGCTTAAAAATGTATAATTTAGTTCTTGTAATTTAGCTACATAAAATTTACATTACTGTATAGAAGCCTTCCATCTCATAATAGAGCTCATGACTGAGAGGTATTGAGACAGTTTAAAGAAATATCTGTTTTTGCACAACAGTGACGTCAATG
>NW_018131268.1:0-1144 GCF_001952655.1 Monopterus albus
TGGATCACCTCGGAGTTCCTAGTTTGGGATGCTTCGCGCATACACTGCAGCTAATTGTGAACGAGGGATTGCTATCACAGCGCAGTGTAAGCGAGGCGCTGGCTATTTGCAGAAAAATCGTTGGGCATTTCAAACACTCACCACTTGCCTATTCACGCTTGGAAGACATTCAAGTTGAGCTGAATGTAATGCCCAGACGTCTGCAACAAGATGTACGTACGAGGTGGAACAGCACTTATCTCATGATCGAGAGTGTCATTGCACAGAAACGGGCCCTGTGTGCATACACAGCAGAGTACGACCTGCCGGCTACATTGACTGCAAAACAGTGGGGGCTGTTGGAAAAGACCGTCGCAGTTCTAGCCCCATTTGAGGAGTTGACAAGGGACGTAAGCTCTGCATCGGCATCTGCATCTGCAGTCATCCCTAATGTCAGTGTCCTTAGACGTGTTCTCACACGAGAAAACGAGGCCGACGAGGGAATTAAAAGCATGAAAAGCACCCTCCTTGAAGCTGTGAACAGACGTTTCAGAGATGTGGAATCTGAGCAACTATACTCCGTTGCAACGCTACTTGATCCAAGATATAAAGACAGGTCTGTGGAGTCTCTGTTGACTTTATTTAACATGACATTGCTGTGAATAAGTGAGTCATACACATTCCACACCTGTCAGCATGTGTGCGCAGTTTTTACTTTTCCACATATAATAAACACATTCAATATTGCACAAGTACATATAATACTAGCATTCAGAATGGGATTAATTGATGTTAAGAGAGTAGGCAAATTTTAAATGTCCCATGACATGGGACATTTAAAAATAGATTCATGGGACCCATGTATGTATTTTTAACTGTATAGGTACTTCACAAATGGAGAAACCCCAAGACATGCAAAGAACGCATTAATGGCAGAGGCAAGGAGGATGGAAGAAGGGTTGAGGAGGACCACCGAAGCCTCAGAGCCAGCAGAGGGGACCTCATCTGAATCAGCAGCCTCAGAGCCAGCAAATAAGCATTTACGAATGGAGACTGCAAGCAAGAATAGTCTTGGAACAATTTTTGATGAAATTCTGGGGGAAAGCACTGTAGAACCTTCTTCTCAGTTGACCAACCTTAATGCACACGCTGAAATCCAAACCTA
>NW_018131269.1:0-1144 GCF_001952655.1 Monopterus albus
CATTGATGAGCTGGAGCTGGAGCTGGACACGAAGGACGATCTGATCAGACAGCTGCAGACAGAGCTGGACAGGCACCGCAGCGCCTCGCAGCACGCAGCCAGCTCTGGAGAGACGGCGAACCCAGGTGTGACACAGCGAGTGCCACACCTGCCAGTCCAGGTGGACTCACTATTGACAAGGCCACAGAGGTCCCACAAGGTCCCACAAGCCAGAGCAGGGCCACAGGATGTCAGAGGGGTGGAGGGTGTTGAATTGGTCTATATTTTTACTTAACTGAAAAAACAAATAGAAACATGAGTGACCCCAGTGGCTTTAACAGCATTAAAGTAATGATTGGGTGTGAACAGACTGTGCAAGGCCACACACATCACAAGTCTCACACCTTTGGCGTGAAACCTCTGCTTTCAGACACTCACACTGACCAAACAAAGGTAGAACCGACTCATTTTAATAATTCAATAATAAATCAACATGTGTGTCTTCAGTTCTCTCAAATGACAAATCTGTTTCTGGATCCCCAGTGAAATAATGAAACAATGGGGGTCAACGGGGCCCAGTGACAAAGTTTAGCTCTGGGGCCCCTCAGCAGGTTCATTCATCCATGATCACAGTAATTATTCATGGCACATCAGGTGGATTATTATATTGTATTTTCATAGTAAACACAGTAATATTTGTGGTAGAAGTTTACCTTCAGTGCTTTTAATGAAACCACCGCTCATAAAGGTAGTTTTCCAGCACAGGAGGCTGCACAGAGACAGGGGCCAACAGGGGCCAAAAGGCACTGAGCATCTAACAACATGCTTTGTGTCCAAAAGGAGCAGCAGTTCAGACTCTGTCTGCTCCTGACGAGCCTCAGCGCACTAAGAGACAGGCCATCTCTGCAGAGCCGTCAGCGCTGGACCCTTCCCAGCTCACGGACGTCACCCTCACCAGCTACAGCAAGACCAGAGAGTGAGTGCAGGACCCAGCACAGCAGGGGTCAGCGGCTAACATCAGCTGCCACCTGTACCAAGACATCGGTACAGGTCATGAGCATGTCACGTCATTTATAAGTGCAAAGTGCCGACAAAGGTGCTGCAGTTTATGTTACTGTAAAATTGGATGCATCAACAACAAGTCACAGCTAAAGTGTGTGTGTGT
>NW_018131270.1:0-1144 GCF_001952655.1 Monopterus albus
CACTTCGTACTCTGAATGAACACAGACAATGTTGTGAACACAGCAAGGCAGAGAACACACAACCAAAGGTACAGTGTACAAAAGAAACATATGATCCACATAAGCATCTGCATGCACATTTGGGGGAAAAAGTCTATTTAGAAAGCACATTCTGAATGTGACGCAGGGGCCAGGGTCCTCTCTTCCTACTGAGTCACAAGTCCTCTTTGTAGCTGAATTGCTTATATGCTTTCTGTACATCATGTCACAGCTGCCTTTTTTTAGCTTTGGGTGTGAAAAGTGGGACCAGGTGTGGCCAAGAATTGTCACCGCATGGAGCCAATTTCTGCCACCTCGTGTGGCTTTTGCTGTCCCATCCCTTTTCTGCCACAAGAGCTTGTCCAGCATTCAACACCACCGTGTGGTTTTCTCTTTGCTCTACTAAACATAGAATGATGTTCTGTTCAGAAATCAGTTTGTGCACTGCTGCTGTCCTTCCCATCCCCCCGCTGTAGAGCTGTTAAAACTTTAGTTGGGATGAAAATTCTTAAATAAAACATGGAAGTAGTTTTTAAAATGACCACCAAAAGTGCTCATATCAAAAAGAAACACTTGATTTACATTTCTTCTTCCCTTACATATCATTATCTTTTGTTTCATTCCCTTAAGGTAATTTCTGAATAAGAAAATAAAGCATGAAATCACTGTGAGCTATTCCATATGCAGTATTCGGAGATTTTCAGGTTTGAAGAAAAGCCCTTGGCAAACATCTGGCTTTCTGCACACATCTTTAAAGTGTAAAAGCACATGAAGTTATGCACTCTGTATATCTGGCAGTGAAGAATGGAGGCACAGCTTCTGTCTTTGTGCCAAGGCTGAATATGAATTGTCATGTCTTTAGAAAGCACTCTCTTCCTCTTGTGATTTGAGGACAGCCCCCCGCAGCTGAAGGTGGCACACAGGTTCATTGTTGACATTCCTGCAGATGTGGCACCCAGTTCTCGAGGCAAGACAGAAGAGCAGTGGCAGTGATGTAAAGTGCTAGGTGATATCAGAAGGAGTTGCTGAAGGGGAGGAAGCAGAGAGAAGGGGAGTGTCACCTTATTATAACCTGTCCCTAGGGCACCAGATTCCTTCTAGCAAGAACACAGGTGTTACTCACTTA
>NW_018131271.1:0-1144 GCF_001952655.1 Monopterus albus
GATCTATCTGTTGAATGTCAAACTAAAGCCATCAGGCATTAGCTTAGCACAAACACTAAAAATGAGTAAATAGCAATTCTAGATCAGTCCCAATAAAATTCCATCCAATCCAAAGCCTTTTGTTTTTTGTACAAATAAAGTATGTAAATATAACATTTATACAGTGAGCTTTACACTGCTGGGAGGCTTTTTTTGAACCAGGATAGCTGTCCCAAGGGTTTATGCTTATGTTTCATATTTAGCATAAAGATGCAAGCTAAATAAATCCTGGGTAGAATCGTGTTTTGCTTTTTTTTTTCCATGGTGGCTTTAGAAACGTATTTCCTTTATAAATGTCCTTCTCAGTGCTGTTTATGTGCACTACACTCACACTTATTAGATGAACTACGATACCATAACTGACTTAAGTGATGGCTCAAATTAGAGACTTTCTCTAGCATGTGTAAGATTTCAGCAAGGAAATAAAGAAGGCATAGATATCATTTAAACAAATCTCTCAATTAGAGACTTTTTTTTTTCTTTTTTCTTTTTTTTGCAAGTTCCACAACAATATATGTTAACATTTAGGCCTCACTACCTGAAAGAACATGCCATACAGTCTACAGGACATCCAGTATAGAGTGCTGCAAGACTATAAAAGAGTTTTGTTACTGTAGGGTGGAAGCAGTAATGAGCCTTGATACATTTACACTGCTGTGAAGTATGATAAATTTACTGGGGGGTGCAGGACAAACACTGCAAATTCTGCCACAAAAAACTTGTTTTAATGCTTGTACTAAATGTTTTGTGCAATATACACTTGTTACAACAGGTAACTGACCTTATATACAGTATCTCTGTTCTTGATCTTTACATCCCCAGTAATGAGTTGTGTAAAGCATAAATAGTGATTCTGGTTGATGGATTTAAAAATAAATAAATAAAAATAATAATGCTTTTCTTCTGTCCATAAACACATACTCCTTTACAAGGCCAGGATAAGAAACCGCGGCCCCTGCTATTAGTTTTTAAGGTCCTTATTTGTTATTTTAAAGTCCACAGAGCTGCACTGCTACTGATTAAAGATTAAATCAGACATTTTTTTTTAACACTGTTGTACTGTGATGCTATGGTGTTTCTTAGTGGTAATGAATCAACAAGCTCA
>NW_018131272.1:0-1143 GCF_001952655.1 Monopterus albus
CAACAGCTGCTTCACTTGGCTTAGCTAGGCTAGTTAGCCTGGCTGAGTTCACACTGGGGTACTCTACATTACATTCAGGTGGCTCACTAGCTGTCACGGTGGTTGCCATCTGGAAGGCATGTACTTTAGCCATGTTCGTGGTTGATTTTTCAGCATGGTGCTCTCTTTGATGTTCGTTAATTGCCTCCTGCACTTCAATGAGGGACCATTTACTTATGGGCTTACATTTGAATGCACAAGCAAGATTAGAGTCTGGGCAGTTTCTAAAAAATATCATGGCTATTTCTGAGTCCATGTTGTCCATTTTGCCACCTTGGCACTTTAAGTGCTTGTCAGCCACTTCAGCTGCGGTGTTTAGCCTAATCCAATAGTCCACAGGCGTTTCTTTGGGTGTAGGCTGAGTAGCATAGAAATCAGCCACTGGTAAACAGGAACCAGGTGTCTCACTGAAGTAGCGTCTCAGGATACAGTATACTGTCTCTGTGGTTATGACAATGTTGGCTGATACACTACTCTTCAGCCCGACTGTGACAATGCTTTTGGCATTCTCATTGGAACTAGTTGGTGTGGAGTACAGGGGTTCGTATCTGTCATTAACACTGTCTGACCCAAACAGCTTTCTAGGGGAAGGCCTTGGAATTTCATTTGCAGATGTCTTTGCAAAACTAAACAAACCTCGCCCCCTCCCAAAAGCAGGTGTATAGGCATCAAAGTTTTCCTGCTTTTTGTCTGCCATAGCTCACCAAATAAAACCAAACAAAACTGAATGCAAAATACAGTTTACAAATCACAGACAAATATCCGTCTTATTACTCTTATATAGGAGCTGTGTGATTCACAGTCTTATATCTACTAGGGGTGGTTCATCAAAATGGCAACCAAACTAGGAGCAAACTGGAACCTTTGGCCCACCAACTTGAACTCCGGGGGTCACACGCTCACAGCAGAACCTCGGTGATCGGCAGCAGCTGAACAAAAGGATCCGGGTCACGGCACCAGTGTAGCCGGTCTCATCTCTACGCGGCCATCAAGTTAAATCTCTCCGTTGTGTCTTGATGAATCGTAGACAGGGGTTCGCCATCCATAGGAGAGTTTATTCTCTGTGTAAAACACAACTGAACCAGTACATCCACTTATTGGGTC
>NW_018131273.1:0-1143 GCF_001952655.1 Monopterus albus
TGGTAACACATTTCAGGTGTACCACACGCTCCCTAACAACAAAAGTGGCTCCCGACACAATAACTCTTACTTGGTTATTAGCATAATAAACTTCAATATCTCTTTAACTCTCAGTATACATAGCTAGGAATAGCATAAGGCATCATTACTGTGTGAGGCACTGTCTGGTATGGTATGTATGGCGTTACTTGCACTGGCTGTATACCCCATATTGGTAGAGCTTGCAGTCCACATAGTCCAACCTGGCTGACAGCTCCCTGTGGCTGGTAGGACGGTTGGCCAAGGGAGTTGTAGGTAAAAGTCTGAGGCGGCCTCCTGGTCCATTCTGACCTCCTGAGGGACTCCTCTGGTTGGGCAGCTGGTTCCACACCAATTGGTTCACACAGTTCATGTTCTTGTCCGGTACCTTGTGTGTTTTGTTCCAGTGTTCCTTCATATTCAGGCTGTTGTGGTTGGTCACTTTCTGGTTCATATTGATGTTCACTTGGCTGTTCCTCATTCGCTGGAGTTTCTCTGTCTGTAGCGAATGAAGGTCCATAGGCATTTCAGAAGATGCTGGGTGTTTCTGAGTTGCAGGACTGGGTCTCACCGCTGGTCTTTGTGGTCTGGTATACACTGGGACTCTAAGCCAGTACTGCGTCCCGGATGAATCATCATCATCAGAGCCAGACACATCACTACTCTGAAACTGCTCTTTGTCACATTGACTGTTTTCTTGACCTCTGACCTTTTTCTTAGCTAGCATTTTGTTCCTTGGATTTTGGGCATTATCCACAGGTAAGTCGTTGACAAGGTGAAGAAGGTTTCTGTGTAGCAGATTTTCTTGTCGTTGTTCTCTGGATAGACTTTATATATGGGACTGTCATGTACTTGTTCTTTTACAATATAGACAGTCTGCTCCCAATACGACCTGAGCTTTCCTGGTCCTCCTCTCTCGCCCATGTTACGTACGAGGACTCTGTCGCCAGGCTGCAAAACTACACCTTTAACATGCTGGTCATAGTGCCTTTTTCCATCGGGCACTGGACTGCTGGCTGTTCTCAGCTGCGATGCGGTAAGCCTCTTTCATTCTCATAGCCCATTTTTGCACATAACCTAGCGGTGTCTCACTTTCTCTTCCAGTAGGCAGGCCAAAGAGCATGT
>NW_018131274.1:0-1142 GCF_001952655.1 Monopterus albus
TGATCATGCCCAGCTGTGCTTGCAGAGCGTTGACAACGACAATCTTGAATATAGAAAGGAGGAATGTCTAGACAGGAGTAATTCAAGAAGGTGTACGCTGACAGACAGGTTAAGTAACACAGTGCTAAGATCATATATTCAACTATCTTTCAGAGTGTGACAACTCAGGGCTGAGTTTTTAGTTTTTGAATGCCTGTAAGTTAATCATCATATTCCTCCAGCAGACACAAAATATTATCAGTGGTGACTAAGGTTGGAGGATAGACCATTCATCTCAAGAGCAGGTTGGTAGAGGAAATAGGCATTTTCTCTATTGTGTATTTTTCTGGTCAATGTGGTCTGACTTTTCACATATTTGTTTGAAGTTTTTCAACTATAAGATTACAAAATCACAGCTGGCAGTTTGCACTTAGTAAGATTGGCAAGCTGTCTTGGGACAGTTGGCAAATGGGCGGACAGCGGAGGAGTTTAGAGGTGCTAAAGTTCAGGCAGGAGCGACGCAGCACCCTGTGTCCTGCCAACAGCCTTACAGTGGCGCAATTCCTGACTAAGTTGTTGACCCATGGCCCCCACCTGCCTTGACCATGCATTATACAGGGGGGGCATCACTTCCCCTCCTATGCTGCCTGCCACACCAGAAGGCTTTTGACTCATGCCCATCTGTCCTGGTAGTACATACATTAAGTGAAAGCCAAGATACTGACACCCTGTTCAATTAATGTGTCCCTTTATAACAACAAGTCGTTATATAGTGTATGAAGAGCATTTTTTACTTAACCTGATGTGATTGCTTACCAGTGTTTGTTGTTTAAGTACCATTCCATTGTGTTTGTAAGTAGACACTTTACTATAAACCATTTATATTTGTAATTGTTGATGACTTTTATCTATTGGTTTCCATTCATTCCTATGGAAAATGAAAATCAATGCATGTTTAAATTTAGCATATTTTTACGCTAGATGCCCTTCCTGACACAACCCTCGCTATTTATCTGGGCTTGGGACCAGGTCACTGGTTTGAAACCCTTGTGGCTAGATTGTATGAAAACATGATGTATGTAGCTTTAAATAACATTAATGTTGTCCTGAATATGCAGTGTTACTTTTCATGGGTTCATGTCAGAAACGGCGCGCGATGCTGC
>NW_018131275.1:0-1140 GCF_001952655.1 Monopterus albus
GGATTCCATGTCGTGAGTGAACGGACTACACAGATCAACATTGTTGACAATAAATAAAGGTAGGCAGGAACCCTTTATACACAAGTCCTGCATATTAGACTTTACCAAATTTAGTTGATGTGTGTGGACTGTGAATTCCCGATCCAAAAACTGAATGATTACAGTAAGGATAAAACAACACTTTTATTTTGAAATGTGCTGTTTTGTTTATGCCACATCTTAAAGTTATAAGCACATAGTCTCATTTGAGGGATAGAAAATAAGGGCCCTAGTTACTAATTGATGACTATCAGAGACGTAAAATTCACATTAATAAGTGGATAACCACAAATTTTGATGGTTGTCTCCAAAATTATTGTGATTTTTTCTCCGGTGAGAAGGCTGGCTTGCTGAAGGCAGAAGTCAGAGGCATAGCCCTTCTCCGAGCGGAGCACATTCCTGAATGTCTAATTATTTATAAGACGGTCACTGCTAACTGTTAAATGATTAATGAGGGCACAGGGAAATATTTTTTATTTTTAATATCTGTGTGGGTGGTTTGCTGCTCAAAGGCTGCTGAACACTGTCACATGTGTATCTTAGTGGCAACAAGTGCTACGGAGAGAATTTGATGTCACACAGTGTGCCATGGGCAGAACTGTTTTTGGTTCCGGGGCTGGGCATAGTCTATGGGAAAATTGTATTATAGCCTTAGGGTGATGGCAAACTCAGTGGAATTAAAACAGAACTGTTGATTGGGTGAACCCCCAGTGATCGGGCGCATCAGAAAAAGTTCTGATGTAGAAGGTTCCCATGTCAGATCAGCAGATTCTGGACAGAGATCATTTCATTTGGGACGCCTGTACATAATTTTTTAAGAATGTCTGCAAATGTTGTACAAGACTGGGAAAAGGCCAAACCTTACTCTTTGGGGGCAGTACTACAAGTTTTTGTCTAAATGGTTAAATACGCTTTCTAAAGATGAGCAGGACAAAGCAAGAGATCGGTTTATTTCCTGGGTCCTACAGATGCAGAGAAAGGGTATGCTTGGGGACAGTGACAGTCCTCCCCCACAAGGGGATGCTATAGGGTTGTTTTTGAAGCAAGCCTCTCTATCTGCAGTGACAGCTAGACAGGAAGTTAAATCCTGTACATTTTTGA
>NW_018131276.1:0-1139 GCF_001952655.1 Monopterus albus
GATGAATTAAGTGAATTAAATAAAGTCACAATATGATTGTCACATTAACGTCCATCGTAGGGCCAGCGTTACGACAGCTCGACTTGTGTTACTATGCCGCAAAACATTTTGTCCGACCTGCCAGTGAACAGAGACAGAAGGCCTTAAAGCTTATAATCTTTTAGATGATGAAAGCAGGGTTATCAAAACTCACTTTCATTTTATAGACAGTATTATAGTCGTTCTCACGATGATCATAGAGAATGTGGAAGCCCTGAAATCGTGGCTGGCAAAACTCCTGGAGCCAATGTGAGTATTGAACTAAGATGACATTTAGCTCGCATGCTACGTAGCTACGTTAGCTGAATAGTCAGTGGGTTGGCCTACCATCAATGGGGAACAGGGGCTTGCTAGAACCTGATGGCAAATTCCTGCACGAGTTAGCTAACATTAACCACACTAGTCGCTAGCTGGCCTTATATAGCAAAGAGAGACACTCTGATCTTTCGTTAACTAAAAGGAATGACCTATAACGTTGTAGTATGTTTGTTGCACTGTTATTTAGGGTAGTTATGCACGTAGTTGTATTCACGTTAATGCAACTTTAACCGTTCTGTAGCAACCCACCAAGCTGCAACAGATAACTTTACTCGTATGCTGCTACTTCAGATTTAAATAGCTAACAACTTATTTTGCTGCAATGTATCATGTTTCATTTTAACAGTTATAGTTTGTATGTTGCACGTTGTCAAACATAAGTATTCTTGGAGTTACCATAGTTACGCACACTCTGCCTCTCGCTCTTACAAATGCAAAATCATCCAATGGTTTAATTACGAGTGGACAAAGATGTTGCGGTAACAGTCACCCATATTAGCTATATGTGTCTCATGTTATGGCATAACTTATTCTTGATTACTCTCTCGGCTTTAGAAAAGATAGGCTATATATTTTGCCTCTTAAAGCGTCCAGGAGTTAGTTGAATCTTGATGCGTTGGCTTTGTTAACTTTAAACAAAAGACTTCTCATCGGCTTAGTGTTGATCTCATTCATCTCCCATTTCCCCCAAAGTTCTGTGTTTGGCCTGCTTTATTCTCTCTTTATATAAATAACTTGGAATTTCTTGTTGTGCTGATGATGACGTTTCGTATACCCTCACT
>NW_018131277.1:0-1139 GCF_001952655.1 Monopterus albus
CAGCACACTCCCACCAACAGCCAGTCTTATTCTCTGGCTCCCCTGCACATTCTCCAAATGCGTGGAGATGGTGCTAGAACTGTTGTGCAGGAGGGGAATCAGTCTTTTTTTATCTGGATGATCTGATTCTGGTGGTGCCTTGACCACTTTGCCAGTGAGTGACTCTATCTGGTAACCTTCAGCCTTTCTGCCAGATATTACCTCAGAACCTGTTCTGGTATCACGGAGGTAAGATCATGGACCACCCTCTATGCTGAACAGCTCGAGGAACTCTGATCTGGCTAGTGAGCAATTGCTCTGGTCATCCAGAATCACATAGGCTTTAATGGCTTTGTCCTGAGCACCCTTTGGGTATATCTCGGTGAGGAAAATCTTGGAGCACGAGCAGCTTCATTTTCCTGGGCCAGTGCAGCTTGTGCTGACAATGCCCATGTTTGAGTTGTCTTCTCCCTCCCCGCCATCCTCTTGAGGTGATGAGGAAGCCTTAACAGCTTGAAGTGCTGTGTCGGGATGCTGGACTACATCATGATAGGTGCTGCTGCATTCAGAGCACTTCACTGATAATGTACAGGCTTTGGCTATGTGGGAGGTAGAGGAACAGTATTTAAAACATATTCCTTTCTCTTTAAGGAAGGCCTTTCTCTCATTGAAGGGTTTGTTCTGAAACATTCTGCATTTTTTGAGGGGATGGGGTTTGTTGTGTAAAGGACAGTTCTTGTTAGGGTCATTGTTGGTGATGGTGACATCTGTTTTTTGCACTGATATGGGTTTATTGGGGTTAAAATAGTGGATCTGACTGGTTTAGTGTGAGTTGTGGTGCTGCACTGATACATGAAGCTGGGGTTGTTTCACTTCTTTGCCTTGTAACACACAAACTTGCAAAAGTACTAAAAGGGTGCAAAGCAACCATGATTCTCTTCTTTGTAATATGAGCCAGTCGAGACCCACTTCTCCTGAAGCCCATACGGGAGTTTGTCTACAATTGGTCCGAGTCCGCTTGGAGTGTCTAAATACAACAAACCAGTGAGGTTGCCATCTTCTTTGGCACCTTCGATTTCCAAGAGCAAATCCCCTAGTTCTCGTTGCTTTATGTGGTCTTTGGCGGAAACTTTGGAATCGGCGTGTAAAGCTGCCGATGA
>NW_018131278.1:0-1139 GCF_001952655.1 Monopterus albus
ACCTACTGTATCGGACTGTGTACATACAGAAATGTGCCTGGGCATGTTACAATGTTTAGGGTCTTGGAGCAAGAATGTCTAGGCTAGGTGATCTTAAACTCACAAATGCTTTTAAGGGGTTAAAGGGTTTGAGGATACATTCACATAAAAATGTCATCAGTTGAGAAACGCCATATTTATTGGGGGTCAATGAGAAGGTCTCCTGCTTTCTCAATGGCAATTATTGATCTTCTGAGTTCATCTCAACAAAACAAGTCTTTTCAGGGTGGTTCCTGGCCTTGGTGATGCTACATTTGTGGTTTTTAACATTGGGACACTCAACAGAATTTAAAGCGACTGTAGTCAAACTATTTCCTATCTGTGACTCAGTGATTTGGTGTCTTCTATTTGCACTCCTGAAAGACTGAATTTGTTGTATGTATATGTGTGTGCATGATGGAGTGAAAACGATGCAACAGGATGTGAAAATTGTCTTAGAACATCTTTCAAACAAGTTCTTCTCTTTGTTTTTCTTCCATGTTTGCAAGAATTTTGGGAGGAAGTTAAGCATCAGTTCATGTAATTTACTGTTTGCAAACTGTTGCTGCATGTGCATGAGCCTCTCTTACAAACATGGGCAGACAGTAAACAAGCAAGAGGCCAAACCGCTATAGAACTGAACGACGAGCAGAGGGTAGTCTGATATGAATCGGTCTCTTTGTGTAGAACCGTAGGCATCAAACACTTTTCCAGCAACAGATTGCTCACTCAAAGGCTGCAAACAGAAGAAAGTCAGAGAAAGATAACACTTTAATCTGGTGCTCAAAAAATATCTAAAAGTTGAGCAGCAGAGCAGCGGTGGTATAGCAAATAAAAAAGCTCGTTTTAAGCCTCATCTGCTCTGTCTACAGAGGTTGGAATACATGACTGATTGAAATTAGCCAAGTGACATCCTTTACATACTCTTGAATAAATTGTATGCTAAACTTAAATATCATCCCTTAAAAGGACATTTCAGCAATTTAGTATTTCATTTTCATAAAATTAGGGAACTTGCAAGAGAGATTTGAAAAAAGATTTATCAGAATTAAAGCAGGAGAGGCCAAGGAATCCTGACCTCTAGTCCATTGTATGAGTCAAGCTCCATAATCATTGTTTCC
>NW_018131279.1:0-1139 GCF_001952655.1 Monopterus albus
TTGACAGAGTACGGAAAGAAAAGATGGCGGCGAGGATCAGATGCGGAGCTACCGGTGTGAGTCTTGGTCAGCTGGGGCAGCTGTAATGACTGGACCACTGGAGGAGCCACCCGGGGTCAGAGGAGAGGTTTGACACTGCGTATAGAGGAATGCTGGCTCAGGACAGGAGAGCGTGGTTGACTAGGAAGGAAGTTCTAGGAGGCAGGAGCTGGCGTGTAGTATGTGGAGTCTCAATGGATGGCGCTGAGGTATGCAGACAGGATCACGTGCCCACGCTTCGCTGGCCCAGGCACTTGACACCGACTCCAAACAACAATCTCTGATCGGGAGGGCAGAGCCCACAGTGATATAGGCGGCACCAGGTAACAGTTCAAACAAGAATATAAAGCACTTTTCCATAACCAGTTCAGAAAACATAAAACACTCCTCGGTATTCAGTTCAGACAAAACATAAAAAAGACAAAGTAATCTCACTCAGGTCGACACAGTGGATAACTCAGTTCAGAAAAAAAGAAAGCACTTCTTGGTAAGCAATTCAGAAAAAAATTCACACTCAGGTTGACACAGTGGATAACATGAATTTACCAGGGTAGTTCGATACCAGTGGACATCAGGATCCAGGATGTGAAATATGTGAAGTCGCCGGTAGAAGAACAAGAGATTATCTGACGACGAGGATTAAATACTGCTCTGATGATTGAGAGCAGGTGTGCCTCGCCGCCGAGAGTGTGCTCCTACGTGAGCGGAGGTGGAGTCACCGGCAACCCCAGTGCCTGCTGACGAAGTGCCGGGAATCGCTTGGATGCAACATCATGTTTCATTAGTGGCATTTTTTCCCCCTCCCAGTACTAATACCTTTTGCCTCTTTGGGAAACTTACATCCAAATGCCAGGATCTTAAATCTGTCTTTGACCTCTGCAATTTCTCCCACATTGAACCCAATCATTATGTTCTGCCAATAAAAGAAATCAAAGAATCTGTAACAAAGTTGTTTTCAATCAGTGTGCATTGCGAAAACTGTTAATGTGTTTCATATGATTGTTTAAACTGTTTTTTACTTGTTTTCAGGGAAATATCATTGCCTCTTTCAAAAAAAATTGTTTACAGAACTCTAAAGGACAAATATTATAAATGTTATC
>NW_018131280.1:0-1139 GCF_001952655.1 Monopterus albus
ATTTTTGTCACCTTCTCTCTAGTTGACCCTCTCGGAGCCCCTTGCCCTGGGCGCCGCCACAGCTTCAGAGTTTGAGGTGGAGCCAGTGCAGGGTCGAAAGGTCAGCAAGGTTGTCAAGACGACGGTGGTGAGAGGCGAGAGGATGGAGAAACAGACGGGAGACACCTCACTGGCTGCAGATCTCCCCTCAGCCAGAGAGGACTTTGAGAAGGTCAGTGTGTCTGAAGTAGAAAAAACAATTCTATCAACAGCTGATCTCACACATTTATCAGGTACTTTATCTGATGGTGATGAGAGGTAGTGCTTTCACTGCTGACTAAAGATTCTTGTTAGGTTCCCAGTGTTTGTCATTCTTCTTTCCTCCTTCTGATCCCACTCTCCTCCCTCCAGGCATTGAGTTATGCTGGAGTCTTTGGGAAAGTGCTCCTGCCTCATGTAGTAGAGAAAGAGATTGTGCAGGACGACGGTTCTGTGATTAAAAGGTTGGGCTGAAGCATGGGAGTGTGTAGAAATGACCACAGACACTGTTTTGTTAAGAAGGCTTAACATGGAAGCATGGTGTCATTCACCTCTGTAAACATAATGTCATTTGATTTGATGTGTCCTTTGCAGGGTTAAGTGGCAATTAGAAGCTTGTCAAGGGATAATGACTGTATATTTTATAACCAGGGTATTTATTTTTTATAGTTTTGGTCTTTATTTTTATTAGTTTTAATGTTTTACTCATTGGACTTTTTGCTGAGATCTGGGGTGCAGCAACACCGTTAGACACAAGCTTCCAAGCACTTAACAGGTTTAATAGTTGTAGAATATTTATTAGTTTTCAAATTAGTTTGTTTGTAGAAACAATATGATCATTTCACTTAGAGTGGAAAAGTTATTGGGAAGTTTTCAATCCGTTCAACTCAGTCACATTACTATCGTCATCTGCCACAGTGTCATTCTTGATACTACCACTGGGGGTCACTGTAGCCAATCCCAGCCCACACTGGGCGTGAGGTGGGGTACATGTGGGCAGGTCACCAGTCTAATCACAGGCTGACACACAAAGAAAGACGACTGTTTACACTCACATTCGCACCTACAGACAGTTTATATTCACCAGTCAACCTAACCTGCACGTGTTTGGACTGTGGGAG
>NW_018131281.1:0-1139 GCF_001952655.1 Monopterus albus
GTAAATACAAGGTTTAGCAGCTGTTTCTATTAGGTATTGATTCTCCATTATCAGCTGGGGGGAGAAGAGTTTCAGGATTAACAACAGTACACCTTTTTAGAGTAACATGTGAGAGAGGTGTCGCCAGTGCCAATCTATAATCTCAGCAGTAGATAGGCAAGCAGTGGTTGTTTGTAAAACAAGGGTATGAACAACAACAATTAGACAGACAAAGGTAGCAGAAACAGCTTTGAGTGAATTTGTCACTATTCTGAGTCAGAACATGGCCCTGCAGGGTGACCACAGACTGTATTTAAACTAACCTGTTTTAGTCCGTTGATGTGTGTGTCACAGGTGAGTCAGTTCTCCAAGGGGAAAATGCTGACCATAAAGGGAACATTCAGCAGAAGTGCTGACTGATATTCCAGTAGGAGAGGAGCAGCAGTAGCCTGAAGGTAATGTTCATATAGCCACAACAGACAGAAATGCGAGTCTAAGGCCAGATTCCTGACTGAACTGTCTTGTCATGTTAGGTAAAGGTGGCACTGTGAAGGGCCACTGTGGCATCATTCACCAAAATGTGTGTATCACTGAGCTGTTTACATCCATGTTTACAAGCTTGAAGGTTTCTTCAACTGTCTGTTGGCACATTGCTGCCTAGCACTTTACTGCCACCTGTAGTTCTGTGAAAAAATGCAACACCACTGGTAAAAATGTACCACATCACCTGCACATACGTGCACCAGATGCAATTTTTTTAAGCTGAAATTTGAAAAACAAGGCTGATAAATGTTATTTCAACCATGTCAGTCAGCACTAATGGCTATCAATAAGGTTATACTAGTACTATCATGTGAACAATTTAAATTCTTACATGTTCTCTAAAAATGGGTGCAGTGCAATGCAAAACAAAATGTGCTGTAATCATTCATCTTTATAGATATGAATTTGAATGTGACATATAGTGCTCTTTCCTGTGTAAAATTGATAAGCAACATGGTGATTGAATGTGCCACTGTTGGAGAAATAATAAACTTATTCTTGTGCTTCCTGGTTCGTTCTGAGAACACTCCCCATGGATGTACTGTATAAAAAAGGGGATACAGTATTCCATGATGGATCCCATTTAATCTCACTTAAAATTTCTCACTGGGCAGATA
>NW_018131282.1:0-1137 GCF_001952655.1 Monopterus albus
CCACCACCACCTCTGATACACCAGGGCCAGTTCCTCGGTAACCAGAGCCACCAAGAACCGGTGTTGGTCGTAACTACTCAGTGAGATACTGACATAGAAACAGAAATTTGACAAAGCATGAGCAGTCTGGATTTGTTCACCTTGGATTTCAGTGTCTGCTCAGCAGTCGTCATTGTGTATTATCTAAATGTATTTACCTTTTGCCTTAAACAAATTTGGAGGCAGAAGTATTATGTGCACATGAAACTTTGGGGAAAGCCTTTTTTGCTGTTGTTTTTAGGAGCCACGCTCACAGGGCTGCCATCTTTGATTGGCCTCTAACACCTTGTGACAACAGGAGCAAAGTTAATGTCTCCAATGTAAAAACAGTGCACAGATGTCAGGAACATCGCTGGGCTCATCGTAGGTGAAGGGCGGGTTGGTGTGAAGTCGGCTTTGGAAGATTCATCTCAGTGTTTTGGAAAGTGAAAATCTACAACAGTATCTGGAACAAGTCACGTACTGTAGCTTTAAGCCCAGTGTTTCACTTCCTTGCTTGTTACAGAGCTTTCGACCCTATCCCATGACCTTATGCAGGAAATGGAGCTTGATCAAGGTTCAGACACACGGGAACTAATCACGTGACTCTACCTCACCCGGCGTACGCTGCCAGTGACCACAGCTAATCCACCACCTCCAGCTGTTGCACTTAACTGAACAAAGCAAAGTTGTTTTGGGACCTTGAATTTACTGCACATCTTGTTCCTGTGGTTCTGTGCTGACTGTAAATGTGGCCCTGAAGCAAAGTCGAGTCAAAACATTCTGTCATGCACTTTTCTGAAAGTTGTATGTCTGGGGTTTAAAGTCTGACGCAACACGCTAACAAATCCATGATGAAGTGAATCCACCTCGGTGGGAGTCTGTGCGTCTTCTCCAACAGGAGCAGAGATGTAGTGTCCACAGCTGCTGAGCGTCAGGCCCAGAGGCTCCTGTTCGGTCTCTGCTCTGGTTGTTCAACGGGTAGTCCGGGTCAGGCCCAGCGGACCAGCACCCGGTCTCCGTCCTCTATGGAGTAGAACTGCAGACTCTTCAGGTCACCGGTGATCTCGAACTCTGTCCCCACGGTCTGTAACGAAGAGGCCACGAGGACAAAGGCTT
>NW_018131283.1:0-1137 GCF_001952655.1 Monopterus albus
GGGGCTTAAAGTACAAACTCACCAGGCCAAAGAGCATCTCATAAAGCACTGAACCCAGACACCACCAGTCTACCGTGTTGTCATACGGCTGTTTTCTCAGGACCTCTGGAGCCAAGTACTGGTCGAAGAAGCACACAAGCAATTTAACATGAACTCTGACATTTCACTTCTGCTTTAAAATACATTTTAAAGTATATCAGCTACTATTTTTGTAGAAGTCTACTTTCAATTATGGAAAAGTGATTGTCCCACACCAACAAAGTTGGAATACACTCATACTTGTTAAATGATTAACCACATTTTATTCCAAAGGCAGTTAGTGATTATTATTTTTGACACTGAAGGTGAGACTTCTTTGGAACAGCCTGGTGCAAAACTGGTAGTAAGCAGATGAGGAAATACTCATACCTCAGGTGTTCCACAAAATGTATTGGTGGTATCTGTCCGGGAAATGCCTTCCTTGCACAATCCAAAGTCCGTCAAGACGATATGCCCCTTTAAAGAGAGGACACAGGCACATTTTTAGGCAACATGTACCACACAAGCAGCTCATTATCCCCAGGAAATGAAGGTACTATTGTTGCCCAGGAATGTTGGCTACCATGCAGCTCAGATAGTCCCACTGCTCTCTCACTTTCTCAATAAGGCCAAGCAGGAAAATCATTAGTATAACCTAATCCAGTCACAGGCACTCTGTCCAGCTGGAACTGGAAATTACAGTGTTGTTCACTGATGCTACAAATAAAACTGGAAAAGAATGCTGTATGTTCTGGTTATATGTAATAAAACAGCAGCACTATAGTTCCATCCACTTAAATGAGTATTGTAATCTCACTTTGATATCTAACTTGATCAAAATGGGCGCTGCATATTTACTATAATTATTGTTATAGTGATTACATGTCAGTTACACAGCAGTGTATTTGGTTAAACAGGAATACTCACTTCATAGTCAAGGAGGATGTTCTCTGGTTTCAGGTCTCTAGACAAAACAAATTCATATCAATGAAATCCAGTTACAGGACTTGGAAGCACCGCTGCAACCCTAGATTCCTGAGAAATGTTTGATGAACTGCCACAAAAACTATGTTTAATTTTCTTAATGTTTTTGTATCATATATATTTTCATTTAAATAT
>NW_018131284.1:0-1137 GCF_001952655.1 Monopterus albus
TTTTTTTTATTGTGAAATGTGCTTTCTGTATTTGCACAGGATGACTGGGACATCTACAGCTTTCACATCAACTCCACAGTGACCAGCCGTTATGCTACCACTGTCATCACAAGTCGTGTGGCCAATCGTATGGATGAGTCAAAGGAAATAGAATTCCAAGTCCGGATTCCCAAGAATGCCTTCATCAGTAAATTCAGAATGTGTGTAAAGCAAAACTGATCTGTGAACATTAAAGAGATGAAAATAAATCACAGGCTGCTCAGCAGTATGTACAGTATGTACAGTACTTTTCCTTGGTCTTTGTCAGGTTTATGGATGGCCAGGTGTTCGATGGCGTTGTGAAAGCTAAGGAGGAAGCTCAGCAGCAGTACACTGAGGCTGTGTCCCGTGGGGAAAGTGCAGGCCTTGTCAGGTACTTGTTTCAATGACTCAATTAAAAAATTCTCTATTGCACATAATTTTGTTTATTTGTTTCTAACTTTTCTCAATTTTTTGTACTCTCTTGCATATACCGATTGCTTTCGCATCTTCAGGTTTCTGAAATCTTTCCAATGAAACCATCGGATGAAAACAAAATCACTCTTTAGTTGAACTATAAACTCCACACCCATAACCTTTGATTAGGGATCACAAGAAAACATTGTTTCAATTTAAAGGGTCACAAGCCAGAAGGAGGTGCTATGTTTGTCTGTGTTACAGTTCTGTAGGGAGGACCCTGGAAGAATTTAAGACCTCTGTAGCTGTGGCTGCTCACAAAAAGGTGACTTTTGAACTCACATATGAAGAACTGCTGAAACGGACGCTTGGCAAGTACGAACTGCAAATCTACGCTCGCCCCATGCAACCTGTCAAAGACTTCAAGGTGTGTCTTTCATTTTGGGGTCTTTTAAGAGATTACTGAGAAAAGTAATGCTACAGTATTTACACCTGTCACTGTCAGAGACTTTAACTACTTCATTTAATCCTCAATGCCAGCTTGACGTGAACATTCATGAGGAAGCCGGCATCAATTTCATCACGGTTAAAGGAGGACTAGCTCTGGCTGATGCAATCACCCAAACACATGAAGGGAAACAGGTAGAGACTGCAATAATGCAAAGGTCACATCTGTATTTAATTCTGTTTCTCTCTTTTTTT
>NW_018131285.1:0-1137 GCF_001952655.1 Monopterus albus
GCTATGGGACCTGGTAGAAGTCAGGTGAGCTGCTGTTTCAAAAGATTAGATCATTATTGTGCCCTGACAGCACAAGTACAAAGTTCTTGGATATTTTTAATTTGGCTTTAATCATGATCAAACACTCTAGGATGTTTGAGTTGGTTGATGCATAATGTAACGTTTTTGTTCTTGGGGAAATGGAGATGGTTCCTGACTCCTCAGCAACATTGTTTCAAAAATTTCACCTTTTGGGGGAGTTGTTACCAGCTGCTGTCACTAATTAAGCCCAAATTGATCTAGGCACACCCTTCTTTCTTTAACCTGTGTGTGTGTGTGTGTGTGTGTGCTGATCCAGAGAATCTGGAACAAAGGATGTGTCCCTCACTGCCCCAGACACCGTCACCACCTGGGAGACGGAGGCTTTCTGTTTGTCCCCTCAAGGTTTTGGATTAGCTCCTCAGACAGGAATCATTTTCTTCCAGCCCTTCTTCTTGGAGCTCACCCTGCCCTACTCCATCATCCGGGGGGAGCGCTTCAGACTGAAGGCAACAGTCTTCAACTACCTGACCAGCTGCATCATGGTAAATGGGTTTTACTTCACCTAAATGGTAACTTGCTTAGTGGGTGGGTCTAAAATGGCTTGCTAAACATGCATTTCTGTCAAATGCCTACTCCACTTAAAATGCAATTAACTTTTATGGTGACAGAGGCTTCAAACTTATTGCATGGACAGTACAGTTAAGTCTAATTACTGCACTGAGCTGGTGTGGTAATGCTCACAGCATGTCAACCCAGGTATTTCTAAGGTGCCTGTTGGACCATATTTGATAGCAAGGTTCTCACCGGGGGGAAGATAACTAGAAGTGGTATAACAGCTTGAGCCTGCTCTGCCACTGCTATGGTATAGTGTACAATATGTCCACTGCTTCAATACTATGAAGTTTTGTATGTGAGGAGTTTGCAGGATGATGTACATTTTTTCCATACTAGCAATTCAGACCTACTGTTCCCACATGCATATTTTAGCCTACATGGTAGGCATTTTCAGACAACCCAATGCTGACGTGGTCACAATAGTGTGGCACATGACTGTTGCACCAACTGTTATCTGAGGTTTGTACGTTAATGAAATGGGCCCCATTCATCCTCTCCTTA
>NW_018131286.1:0-1137 GCF_001952655.1 Monopterus albus
AAAAAAAAATAAAGCGGTGGATGGAAACGTGGCTCCAGTGGCCTGTGGAGAGACGGGCATCGTTTCAGCTGGTATGAAAAGGCAATGACATGAGTGACCACGTCCTCGAGAGTTCAAAATGCTTTCACCTTTGTCATCCAGTGGGAACAAGTCACGGTGACGTGACACAGTTTTATGTGTGTGTTTAATTTACAGATCAAGAAAATCACCCACTCTGCTGTTTACAAAGCTTTGTCCTCATTTACAGCGACTGTTCTTCCACAGTCACAACAGGAAAACATTCATGAAAACACAAACACAATGAAATGTTTGGGCCCGGTGTGCACGCTCTGCTCTCCAGCTTTACAAACAGGATATTGACCAGGGTCTGAGCCCCCCTTGGAGCAATGGTGGGCGGGGTCAGAATAACAACCAATCCAGCGCTCTGATAAAGGTGACCTCACTGCTGAGGTCACAACAGTAACAGCACAACGTAACAGTGCTAATGTTGGTTTGACTCAAACACACGGACAGGTTTACAGGCTGCTAACTGCTCTACCCAGCAAAGCCAGACTGAACCAGTGGTGCTCACTGGTAAGAGGGAGCCCCTTGGAGTCGACCCCCTTGGTGTGAACATCAGGCCTGTGGGTGTGTGTGCGCTCTGGGACATAGGGATCTCTCTCTGCCGCTCTGCTCAGTGCTCACATAGTCAGCCAGCCTTCATCACCTCCTTTTATCATCTCCTTTTCCCACTTCTATCCAGTCAGGCGTGTGGGGAAACCTCCGCCTCCCCGTAACCCTCTCACACACCTCCTCGCTGTCAGACTAGCACACACACACACTGCAGCCGGCATGTGCAGAGTTCATACAGAACACACACTAGCAGACCTACACACACACAAACTAAATACACTACTGTACTCAGAAATGGTCACATTACCTTGTTCGCTGCAGTCGTCACCGCTGTGAGACGCGTGTCCTCCGCTGGGCGGTCTCGGGGTCCCGGCCGAGTGGATCGACACCGTGTCATCGTGATCTCTGCTCCAGGAAACCTGCAGAGGAAACTGCTCAGGTCACAGGGTGCAGGTTTAATCACATTCAGCTGTGTGCAAAGCTTTGTTTTGGATTCTTACGTAGCTCTCAAGCAAGTTTCCCAGC
>NW_018131287.1:0-1136 GCF_001952655.1 Monopterus albus
TCTCCAGAGACTCTTCTTTTTTGTATTCTGAAGAGCCCACACAAAGTTGAGTGGTGGGAACTTTGTGTTTGTTAAACAGTGTATGTTAAGTTAAATGATGGTTGTTTCTTTTCGTAAGTGTAAAAGCATTGCACACCATGGTAAAGATTAGTCTTGAATTCAGTCCCTACCCCTATTGTACACTGCAGGGCTTGATTTTAAGGCCGTCCAATTGTTGATAAAAGTAAGATTGAGGATGATGTAGATTAATTTTGGGACAAATTTGGGATAGAGAAGGAAGTTCTGCTCAGGATTTTACAGCCCAGCTTTTGTTGTGAAGTGACAGTGCTAATGACTATACTGCCATGTACGTATTAAAAATGAAAACCTTACTGGTTATGTTGATATTGTGATCTGCATCCACTGTAGAGGGAGTGCTGAGCAATACTCAGAGCACCACAGACTAAATTTCTTCCACTGCACCATCCTCATCATCCATCCTCTACTTTGCGACCTTTGTCTTCATTTTGTCTTCATGCCTTCATTTTCTTCTTCATGTGTGTACAGGATTCGGGAGAGAGATTCGAATGGATCCTATGCTCTGTGTTTACTACATGAAGGACAAGTCATGCATTATCGCATTGACAGGGACAGGACACAGAAGCTCTCTATCCCAGATGGCAAGAAGTTTGACACCCTGTGTCAGGTTAACATGATTTTCATATCTTTTGTTTTTCAGTTTGGTTTTTAGCTACGACTCTCAGGATAAGGTTTGAAAGGATTTTGAGCAGCTGTCTGAGGTGTTACCTTGTCATAGTCACCCATTTTATTTATACAGAAAAAGTAATATCACAATTTCATGGTTGTTATAGTTCCATAGACACCCATTATGAAAAATGTCCTGAAAAGTGCTGAGTGCATTTGTGGTCTTATGCTCCTTTGTGGCTGTGGCCAGAAATGTAAATGTACTAAAGTCAGAAGTCCGAATTCTCCCAGACAGCCCCTACCTATTTTTGACAAGCCACCAAATAAATGTTTAATATTTTCTGATTGTTTTAAATCTTTTTTTACCTATTATTTATTTGTTGAATTGTTTTATAAATGCTATCACCTACATGATAATCACAGGGAGAACATGCCACTTTCACACAGAGAGA
>NW_018131288.1:0-1136 GCF_001952655.1 Monopterus albus
TAGAAATGAATATCATCTTGTCATCTGTGTCTAACTGTGCTTATGACAAACACAAGCCCCATTAAAACTGGTGTCACAGCAATCAAGGATTCAGGCCTCCAGAGTTTGAGAAAGTTGTTTACATGTTTGTTACTCTGGGTGGAAAGTTTAATGAGATCCATGGAGGGTAGAGAAGTCTGATAAAAACATGTCACAGGCTCAGACAGTTCTCTTTCTGACTTTTGGAGATGAGCACGCACTAAGTGAACTTCAGGGTCAAGTAACTGAATAATTCAATCTAATACAGCGGATAAACTGCAGCCTTCAACATTTTCTTTTAATTTTCATTCATATACTGTTATGTAATCTCCCTGTTTCAATATTTAATTATATTTGACTTTACTAATGGAGGAAGAATTTAATGTAACATATTTAACTTTTGGTGGCCATGTGGAACTTCACTTATACAGATACCTTTATTTTGTGGTTCTTTTTACAGTATATATTCTAGTAATTTGCAGTAATTCTACTATTGTTTACCTGATCTACCTGATCTGGAACCACCAAGACCTCCATGAGCCTATGTACATTTTCATTGCAGCCTTGTTACTGAACTCTGTTCTTTTCAGCACTAATATCTACCCAAAGCTGTTGATCGACTTTTTATCTGAAAAACAGATCATATCTCATCGAGCCTGTCTTATTCAGTTTTATATGTTTTATGCTTTAGGTAGTTCAGAGTTCTTACTGTTGGCAGCCATGGCCTATGACAGATATGTGTCTATATGTAAACCTCTGCAATATCCAACTATCATAACAAATAAAACTATCATTATCTTTCTAGCTTTACCTTGGCTGATACCTGCATGTGAGGTTGTGGGGCTAACAATAGTAACTGCTAATCAAAAGCTCTGTAGCTTTACTCTGAATGTAATTTTTTGCAATAACTCATTTTTCAAACTTTTTTGTGTACCATCAAGAGCAATATCTGCATATGGTGTGCTTGTCGTTGTCAATATTGGTGTTTGTCCTGTGATCTTCATAATTTATACATACAGCAAGATACTTATTCTATGTTATCACACTAGTGGAGAATTCAGGAGAAAAGCTGCACAAACCTTTGTTCCTCCCCTGCTGGTGTTAATCAACTATTTTGT
>NW_018131289.1:0-1136 GCF_001952655.1 Monopterus albus
AAAACTGAACATTATAACCTTCATGAAAACAGGCTTTATTTCATGGCTGCTACATTAGACTGCATTAGTTTTATTTAGCTGTACCTAATTAATGGACAACGGAGTATGTATATTACCTTGTTTTAGTTTAAGAATCTCTGCACTACAACATAGTTATGTAAAGCAGGGCTAAACTGGGTTATCTGACACAAATTTGTGAACCTGCTGGCTATTCCCCTACTTTTCCCCTCCTTTGTGTCCTCATTTCTGTTAATTCCTTCAACCTCTGACATTAATCGAGGTCAAGCATTATTTTAGCAACCATATAATTTACAAAACCAATAGAAATGATTAGACGCTGCTGTCCTCCAAGCTTCATAGCTCTCTACAGAGGCAGAACAGTGACTTTCCATGGTTTGGGGAAGAATTAAACCATCTATTCAACAGATAAAATACTAGCATTTACAAGGAATAACAACAGTAAAGGTTGAAATAATCACCTTTTGGAAATCAACCCAAGTTATTTACCCCACAGAAAACACTGATAATCTAGCACTGCATTGTGGATGGATAAGTCACTTAGCCTTCATTCACCTTTTAGATTTGGCACAGCGTTATACAAAGATAGCTATAATTACTTGAAGCCAAAATGTGTGAGCTACTCTGTTTATGGTAGTGTAGTAGTAGAAGCCTTCTATTTATAGAGCTGTACACGGTTTACTATTTAAAGGTTTGGAAGAACAGAGTAGACAGCAATCGTTTGATAGTAATGTTAAAAGAAAAACAGGAAAACAGTGTCTTACTTTGCATCCTTGACATCTAATTGTAGTCCATTTCTCACCAGGTTGTGTTGTAATACTTTGGGGTTTAAACAGATTTGTCTTGTTTATCTTTAGAACAACCTGCATGACTTGGCAGTATAATTTTATTTATCTAAGACCCAAGTCAAATAAAGAAAATACATGGAAATATTTGGAAAATATGACTGTCCAATCTGTGTGCTATAGAAAATTAAAAATGTTAAAATTAGAGCCACATCCAGTTAGACTTTGAAAGGCTATATTTAAATGTGCTAGAATACATGTCACATAATTCAGTTAGCTACTTTATTTTACCATTCCCATAGTTTTAAACACTATGACTAACCTGTTTCTGCT
>NW_018131290.1:0-1136 GCF_001952655.1 Monopterus albus
GAATGGAGAGCCAAATAGCGCAAAATGGAGGAAGCTAGTATTGCACCACCTACTCTTATTTAAGTACAAAAAACTGCTCCACAAAACAGGCTTTTGTTTTTGGTTTTTATACAGTTTAGAGACAGCAGTAGATGGTGTTTAACATCACCAGAAAAAACTGTGTGCACTTGTTATCCTATTAGTGACCAAGCTACCAAGTGTAATAATTCACAGTTACCAAGCGAGCCACCTCGGAGCATTTATGCAATCATGATTGTGACTGAGTAGTGCAAGCATGTCCCCACCTGTTGTTCATTCACCAGCCCTGCTAGATGTCAACTGACAAATACACAGATGAACTTTACTGTGCCACTTTCTGGTGTGACTAGACCTTTACACTGTTATGTTGGGCCAATGAAATACTAACCTTTGGAGTTGTACTCAAATATCTCAGCTCCTCGCTGTCTCAGGAAACCATCTTCATCCAGCCTATACTGAACATCTCCCAAACGGGTGATTCTGTCCCTCAGATCATAGCGTAAAGGAGTTAACCGCCCACTGTTCCCAGGGTTTAGCAAATGCAGGTTCCCATTCAGGTCATAGTTATACCTGGAAGGCCAGAAGATCATGCCTTTAACATGTGGTATTATCACATGATGGTGCTTTTTTCAGTTTAATTTCATGATCCTACCTCCACATCATCTTCTCATTGAGGGAGACTGTTTGCAGCTGTCCATCAACATCATACTCATAACCATATTTGGTTGTGTTGGCAAATGGTCCAATCTTGATCTCACGCTTGGTGACTCGGCCCATATTGTCGTACTGAATGGTGATCCAGTACATCAGAGACCTGAAGATCTCATACTGGATTTCCTTGATGCGGCCGTGCTGGTCAAAGTGTTTGGTGTAGGTCATCACTGCTGTGGAGATGATCTGAGGCAAGACAAGTTTAGAAGATCTACATAAATCTCTGCATAACTACAAAGGCCTGTTGATCAGAGAACAGAGAGACTGGAGACTATGCATGACTGAATAGGCAACAGGGCATTAACACTAAACAACTGCTAACAAACAACAAATAGGTCAGGGCCTATGTTTTCAAACATCTCAAAATCACTCCTAAGAGTCAAGTCTTCAACAGGTCACTGGAGCTG
>NW_018131291.1:0-1136 GCF_001952655.1 Monopterus albus
ATGTAATTTCCACCTGAGCAATAATTGACTAAAGCAAAAGCAGCATATTGATGAAATGACCTATTGAACCTTCCACACTCCCTGAGGATATGTAACATTCAACAAAAAATAAACACTGGTGGAGTCACTTGAAGAGGTTTTCCTGCAACTAAAAATGGCAGTGCTGATCATATTTCATTTAGATGTATGCCTGAAGGATCCTTTTTCATTTGCTTTCCCTAGATCGCCCTGTTCTATATTGATATAGTGGTAAGAAATAAACATGCACAGGCCACTGATACTCTGTTGAGAGCCATGTAACAGGTTTAAGCACTGACTGTCGTCATGCACGCCACTGAAAATCGGTATTCATTTTGGCAACTACTGCAAAGTTTAGGATTTTCAGTATAGTGATCTTATACAGTAGAAAACACGAGTGTCCTGAAATATAACTTTGGATCTCTGCCACTGACATGATTCTGTCCCGTTTGCGTCCTGTCTCATGCTTTTATTTTGATACTACTTCCTGTCCCCAGCTCACCCTGACTCCCAGGGACTTTACCTCATCACCCAGATTGTTTTCACCAAGAAATTGAGTCAGTTTCGGCTTTTCCCGTTTTAGGGGTCGCCAAAGCGAATCGTCACACTGGCGACTCGCATGTTGACATTTGGCACGTGTTTTACGCCGGATGCCCTTCTTGACGCAACCCTGATTCGAGAGCGCTGAGCCTTAACCTGTTTTCACCTGCTTCTCATTAACCACACCTGGTTACAATAGCTGTGGGACGCTGCCAGATTGTTTTAATTCCTGTTCAGACTTTCCAGCATTTTACCTGTTCCTGTAATCCCAGCTAGTGATGGCCGATGAGGCTTTGTTGAAGCTTAGACACAGTGTTCACAAAATGGTTCATTACTCGAGACCTCAATGACACAGTGCTCGAGTAGGACATCTAGTGGTCAAGAAAATGAAGTGCAGTCAAGACGTGTCGCTTATTGGTTCATGGATTATTTGGGATTTGATTCGCCATGCACATTTCTGTTCGACTACACTACATGGTTGTATGGTTTCAAGCTGACACAATAAAATATAAAATAAACATGAACTCATGTTGAAGACCGTGCGTCTTATTTGGCACGTCTGACTGTAACCCTATATA
>NW_018131292.1:0-1136 GCF_001952655.1 Monopterus albus
GCTCCTGCCGTGCGCCTTCCTGAAGAACCTCAAGGCCGTGTCCAAGCTCAGTTTCCTCTGCACTCTGGCGCACTTCGTCATCAACATCCTCGTGATTGCCTACTGCCTCTCCAGGGCGCGCGAGTGGGCGTGGGAGAAGGTCAAGTTTTATATCGATGTGAAGAAATTCCCTATTTCAATCGGTATCATAGTGTTCAGCTACACCTCCCAGATCTTCCTCCCCTCCCTGGAGGGAAACATGCAGAAGCCAAGCGAATTCCACTGCATGATGGAGTGGACTCACATCGCCGCCTGCGTCCTCAAGGGCCTCTTTGCTTTAGTGGCCTACTTGACATGGGCAGACGCCACCAAAGAGGTCATCACGGATAACCTGCCTGCAACCATCCGGGCAGTGGTGAACCTCTTCCTCGTAGCCAAGGCGCTGTTATCTTATTCGCTGCCGTTCTTTGCTGCAGTTGAGGTTCTGGAGAAATCCTTGTTCCAGGATGGTGGGAGAACCCCCTTCCCTGACTGCTACAGCCCTGCTGGGACATTGAAATCATGGGGTTTGAGTCTTTGAATCGGCCTGGTAGTCTTCACCCTGCTTATGGCCGTCTTTGTCCCCCATTTCGCCCTCCTGATGGGTTTAACGGGGAGCCTCACCGGCGCTGGCCTATGCTTCCTCTTGCCAAGCCTCTTCCACCTGAAGCTCCAGTAGAGAAATCTCCTGTGGCACTATGTCTTCTTTGATGTTGCTATTTTTGTTATTGGAGGCATATGCGCCATATCTGGCTTCATTCACTCGATTGAAGCGCTTATAGAAGCGTTCAGGTACGATCTCCACGACTGAGAGTTTCAGGTTACAGTGCTTTACTGAATGGTGATCTCCTAAAAGGACGCGCACTCCGGCAGGTTGTCATGACCTTATCAAAATATCATGTTGACCACTAGACATAGAAGCTCATGAGGAGGATTATGTGTGTGAAATATGCATCTTTTTATTTTGCCTTAGTGATAATGTGCAATAATAAACTTTACATTCAGTGCAAAGTAGTCTACTCGTTCCAGAAAACATGTTTTATCAACTGGACAGAGCACCTCGGCATGAGAGGGAGTGATTATACAGCCTATGCGGGCATTAACAAGTCAGCAGGCAT
>NW_018131293.1:0-1135 GCF_001952655.1 Monopterus albus
GGGAGATGAACAGAACATGGACGAACGACGTAAAGAGTAAGCTTTCTTATTTTTGTTGTTCACCAGATCAAGGTTTTGGTAGTGGCGCAGTATTTTCTCAACATTTCCCCCTTTTCTTTAACCTTTAATCTGATGTATTCATTCATGCAGGGTTTTTGTATAATCTGTAATCTGTTAGATGTATTTTCTGCAGTACAGAACAGGGTGTGTGATGGTCTGTGGAGAGAAATGTACTGACATTTTGACTGTTGTTTCTTTAAGGATGACCGCTCTACTTCAGAGGTTCCGTCTGGATTTTAATGACGTTATAGTCATGACTGACAGTGAGAAGCGTCCTCAGCTGAAGAAGTAAGTGGACAAAACCCTTATATCCACAATCAGCAACGTACATTGAAAAGTGAATAGTTGTACTGATAGGGGAAGACATCAGCCTATAATGACAGCCACTGTTTGCAGTATCTGAATATATGAGACCACTGTGTGGTGGTTTCATAGAAGACATTGCACAGCCGTTTTTCAAATGCAGAATCTAAATTGAAGCTAGTGTTTATAAACCTTTACACTTTTTAAGGGCAATGCTACTGTAGATTACTGTAGGCTTTATACATTCTGTAGCCTACACAACTGACCAACTTCTGTCCTTTTGTTTTTGCTGCGTCTCAGCCTGAGTCGATTTGTGGACAGTGTCGCCCCCTTCAGGCTATTTGATGAACAGCAGGATGGTCTCTCAGTTCAGGAGCCGAGTAAACATGCTCCGTGGAAAATATCTGACAAACACTTTGAGGCCTTCAGACTTAAGGTGTGTGTGTGTACATGATACATGTCCAACATGCAGTCCCTTTGAACAACCTTCACTCTGTCACATCTCTGTGTATGAAGCCTTGCAGTTATGTCTTCTCCCTTGATGCCGGATTCTTACTTTTCTCTTCCTCCTTTCACAGTCTGAGAGAAAAGTGAGGCTGAACGAAATCATCCGGAGGAATTCACAACACGCTGCTCTCGTGCTTGTGTGAGTTATCTTGTCACACAAATGCAAATGTTACAGCAGGCAGCACAGAATTTGTTCTTCTTGTACTGTGTTATGTTGATGTAAATGTGATGATGTTTTCAGGAGCCTTCCTGTGCCACAGAGCGA
>NW_018131294.1:0-1135 GCF_001952655.1 Monopterus albus
ATGAAGTTCAAAATGTTTTAGTTTTTGATTTAGGAAATTACCTTACAGTAGGGTGAAGGCATTGTTTCCAGATTCTCCCCCAGCTCAGACACACAGTGAAATCAAACGTTACAGGAATGTCCTCTAAATGTCAAGTGGAGACGGGAAGGCACAATGTGTAGATTCATATGCATATAGGAGAATAATAATGCCAAACTAGACACTGACGCTCAGGTTTTGTTTCTTGATTTACCCCATGCTTATATCAGATTATCAACAAGGAAGCCTGTTTGGTATTTGTACATTTGCTGCTCAGGTGCACTGAAAAACATCACCTACAACTGCTGAATGACACACTGTAATACTGTATGTAAGCTAATACCAATTGAATAGATTTAAATATAAAATGTTTTTTTGGACATCCTTCTTCAAATACCAATACCAATGGCATATTAACTTTGGAACTTTTGACTTTATTTCCAGCAGCTGCTTAATAATAACATTCCAGCTTTTCAACAATGACCCATGACCACTGCTCACAACTGGAAATAAGCCCAATTCAAAACAAAGCTAAGTCTAAAGAGAGTGGTAAAACTAATGGGTAGTTACCTTGTTGCTGAGCCATCTCTGGTGCATTATCTTTCTGACACTCTCTAAATCGTGTTCAGCCTCTCATGAATTAGCTTTATTGTAGCGAAAAACAATGACACAGGGAGGAAAATCTTGCTTCAGTGAAGCACTGCTCGCGCAGTCTTATGAAACAGCAGGCTTCAGAATATTCTAATAATATATTGTAAGTATGACTACAGAGACTTTCATAATTGAAGATACTGCACAGGCTGTTGGTGGTAGTAGGCCAGAGGAGCTTGCAGGTGCTTGTGACTGTGTTGTTCTGCCTTCTGTTTGCCAGTGATAATTTTGTTATGAATTTTAATCACAGGTTTCCAGCGAGCACTCTACAGTATTAGTGATGTGTCTGGCCAGAGAAGAAAAACTCATTTAACTCAGAGACAAGATACACTCAGCTGGATTTATCATGTCAGGCAAGAAGAAAAGTATGTATCTTTATTGTTTTGTTTCCTGGGCTGGGCTCATTTTGAAAGTTTTTTCAGCTTACTTAAATAATCTATGAATATTACTGTATATTGATTTTTTT
>NW_018131295.1:0-1135 GCF_001952655.1 Monopterus albus
ACACACACACTCAAAATCAAACTCAGAAATCAAACACTATTTTTCAATTTAGTATGGCTTAAACTTTCCAAGTATATTATTATGTCTGATTTCCATCCATCATATTTTTAATTCATTCACTGATAGTTGTGAGTGTATCCTTATTGCAAACTGCAAACAGGAACAGCTAACAGCAGATCTGGCATACTTAACTTTTTAAAATGTAAACAAATATAGGACAAAAAAGAAAAACAACAGTCTAGTGCAGCATACTGTTTCTTTTAAAAGTTTAGTTTAGCACATTGCCTGTGGTACAAATGACAAACTTGATAGCAGTTAAATTTATTTCATGACTGAACACTGACAATCATTTGATGTTGGAAGAGGCTGGGATGTCTGTGTATAAGATTAGACTGCAAATGGACCATGTTTACTAAGTGAAGTTGCGTTAACATTTGTACCATCCATACGTGGTGTATACGTGCTGTACTGTCTAAACCATACTAGACATAAAAATGTCCAGTCAGTGGTCTAACATACATCATATGAGCCACTAGTATGTGCAAATAATTGTTACACTAAGACATAGTTTCATTGCATAAACTGACCTAAAGAGAGTATTTATTTCATTCCGTTCACATTCCCTCTTTTTATAGTGTGTTTAGTGTGGTTGCAGGACAGCTTATTAGTTCCAGTAGGCAGCTTCACAAGAGTGTACTGACCTTCACTGACTATTCTCCATGGACTGAAGAAAGTGTTGTGTAATCTCAAGTGGGGGAAGGTCTCATGTTCCTGGAAGGTCTTGTTCAGTCTCCTGAGGATCGGAGAGATGGTAGCATGGCCGAACCTGAATGCAGCGGTGGCAAACACATTGGAAGCTGAGGGGTTCATAGTCGGATCATATCCCCCATAGGGTCCGATGTAATATTCAAAAGATTCCGGGCCAATAATTTTTGGAATATAATCTCTCATGGTTATTATCTGGGAATGAAAACAGAGAGAGTGGCTCACAAAGAAGCAAAAGAAATCTCTTAAGATAGTCATAAAAGAAAACCTCAAATGTTAGGCCTGTGTATATCACCTGCCTGCTACAAAGTCACACATTTTCACAGTCTGAATAAGAACATCACTTGACCATGTTTATGCATAGAGATAA
>NW_018131296.1:0-1135 GCF_001952655.1 Monopterus albus
GTAAGAGGACACCACTTGTCCCTCATCCGACCAAACTGTCCATATATTTCATCTGTTCCTTACAATAAAGTAATTTATGTTTTGTCTTTGTTCATGTCTGACTCCTTTTATTTGGTCTCGACAACCTTTACTTCAAGTTCGTCCATTTTACAACACATACCAGAACTTACAACACATACCAGAACCGCCCCCTGCACGTCATGTGACTCTTTACCGGTGCCCATCTAGCTCAAAGCTGTTACATTACAAGGAGCAGACAGATATCGCTGAACCTCCACAATGGCATCTGCAGTTTTGTTTTGAGATTTTCTGTCTTGTTCTGCATCTTTGTCAAGAAGCTTCCACAGCATCATCTCCTCAATGTACTGAAGAACAGTACTTGATATCTTACCTGCCAATTTCCTCAGGTAATCCTGCTAAATTTATTAAACACATGAAAACAGCAGCACTCTGAAAGATGCAGAACATAAGTCAATCATGTTAAACCACTTGATCTTAGGTGGAACATTCAGCAACAGTGCATGTAAATTTCAGTTTAAAACTCTCTACACCCTCAAATGAAGATCTATGAGATTTAACACACTGCTTAGATAATGTAGATAATGTACCACTTGATACTTACTTTTGTCCACTTTCATTACAGGTGAGAAAGTATTACTGCATACATTTTCACTCTGCCATCACTGAGCCTATACTCACCATAATGTGACATGTAGAATGTTATTTTCCCTTTTCATTACAGCTACCCATTTCTTTATCACAATAAGAGAAAATCATATTTGAAGGGAGGGGGCTTGTGGATGAGATACTCTGACAGGGCGTGGAGCACTACCATGGTGGGCTGGGACAGGACAGAGAAGGAAAACAGCATTAATAACAGAATTCATTTATTTCATTTGACATGTCTTTCACAGCTGGCATCTTTCTGTCTGAACTCTGTTGTTTAATGGCTCTGGATTAGTTTAACAAAGAATCATTCTTTAGTTCTTGTTATTTCTATTACACTATTAGGTCAGACTGTCAGCTGTGTGGGGGATAATTGGGCAATGCCCACTAAGCGTGGGGGATAATTGGGCAATGCCCACTAATCTGAGCGTGGAGCACGTGGATCAAATTAAATCAAATTTTATTTGTA
>NW_018131297.1:0-1135 GCF_001952655.1 Monopterus albus
TGTGTGTGTATGTGTGTATGTGTATGTATGTATATGTATGACAATATAAATCTCTGCAGTCTAATGACACAGTTTGTTTCCTTATTGGAGACACTTGTGCTCTGTGTGATATGACCTTTACCACTGTTAAGGTCTGGTACATCTACCAAAAGAACATTTTAATTAAGACTCATCCAAATCCGTTCCCATATTTCTCTTTGTCATTTCCACATATAGCGAGTCAAGGACATGACATTCAAGGAGGGGCATGAATTCAAGATCCGCATCAAGCCCAATGACGGCTGCTGTTCGTAAGTCTTCCTCATGATCTGTCGAGTGGCGCAAGCATTTCCAGCCGATATCTGATTCATACAGTTTATGGGGACTGGGAACTCAGTTGGGTTTATTCAAGAGAAGGTTGGCACGACATGCTGTGAGATAGGCTAACGTTTCAACCACTTCTCTTTTGACCTTCATGTTTGTGCCTCCATTGCAGCTTTGCCATTAACATTGGTCATGACCCTGAGAATATCGCATTGCACTTCAACCCCCGTTTTGACTCTGAAGTCATCGTCTGCAACTCCTTGTCTGGGGGGAGCTGGGGTGATGAGCACCGCGAGGGACGCCTCCCTTTCACATGTGGGGAGGAATGCAAGGTGTGTTGAGAGATTGTGAACGGGTTTGTCAGATATCACTGACCTCTCAGACTTCTGTTTTGTATGATGCCAAACAACAAAACCATATAGGCTACAGTATTTTCTAAAATACACCTTAGGGCTGTAACTGACAGAAATTTCAGTCCATCCCAGTTTCTCAGAGTCTAAGGTTTCTTCTCCAGCAGCATCCAAACACTAAATATAAAAAAAAACTATGATATTCATATTTGAGACTAACAGTATTTTGTGCATAAATGCACTAATGATTTATATTGGCTGATTGCTTATTGGTATAATTCCAGATTACTTTTCATTGAATGATCAATGTAACTGTTGCAGCTCTATGGTGATTTTAATGCAAGTTTCTGTCTAGATGTAGGTAGTCAAGCTTTTATACACGTACTGTACAGGGTACTTTTAGTCTACATTTTAAAGTGAGACAGTGTAACTGCTGCTTAACAATTCCTGCCAGAAGTGAAAATTGCAATAAATGCTAAAAC
>NW_018131298.1:0-1134 GCF_001952655.1 Monopterus albus
CCCTTCTTGTGCATTCGCTCCTTTCTCACTGCAACTGAACGAAACCCTCAAATGAAAAGCAGTCCAACTCCATCTGGGGAGTGTTCTGGAGCAGCTGTCTCAGCCCATACACCACATGGATGGATGAATAAAAACACCTTCCTCAGCCAATAGATAATTTTATATTGACTCCTGTTCTCCATTAGCCTTCATATTCAATTCCATGCTTTTACATTCTTAAAAAAGGTATAATTTTAATAATTTATGACAGATATGTTTTTCCAGCGTGAAGTGACATGTCTCTGCTTGCTATTCACCGGCTGAACTTTAAGGGTTAAAGAGCCCAGAAGGGCAAGACCAGCCCAAGGTTTAATATGAACAAGAAGAGAGAGGAAAGTCACTGAATTTCAAGTATGTGGAAAGTGTGTGTGTGGGTGGGTGGGTGGTTTACATTGGCTGTGATTAATTGGGATTGCTCTACCATCAAGTGCCACTGTGCAGCTGAGAGACTATTTTAACTCTTAACACAGCTGGAGCATTTACAGGCCACCAACCACAGCTTTACCAGCTGTCACAACAAATGAAACAGCTTCAGCTTTGGAGAATATGAGCACTTGTTCATGGTGGTTTTTACAAAAGTAACAGAGGAAATGTGTAAGGACGCAAAATAATACACAGGCTATTTTTAGTGAAAAGGACATATGCAGGCGTACCATGACAACAGACCCTAACACTTTAAAATAATACATACAAAGCAATAGTAGAAGATGACTCAATTTTAACAAGTGAAGTGAGTTAGTGACGGTCAAAGGTCAAAGCCATCTTGCATTGTGATGGTTTTACTAGTGCTGTGGGGTAGAAGGGATCAGAAGAGAAACAAGGGTCATTTAGCAAACTGACTCTAAATCAGCATAAAATGTTTTATTTCAATAAAGAGACATGATTTATCAAATGATTAACACTAAGATGACAATTCCACCATTTGATATGACACCAAATACAAAACCATTCATTTGTAACAAAGTAGAAAAGATTCTAGCACTTCTTTTAAAAAATTAGTTTTAACAAAAAAATCTTGTAAATGGACCCTGAGTAATAAAAATGACTGTTTCATAAGTCAAGGATTAATTTCATGTTTACCAAATGTAAGGCATT
>NW_018131299.1:0-1134 GCF_001952655.1 Monopterus albus
GTTTAGGTGGTTTTTGTCAAACTTCCAGTGGGTTGTCGTGTTTTAGTGAGGAATGGCTTTTTAGTTTTAATTCAATTTTAAATTTTATCTGCAGGAATCAAAAATATACCAAGCCTGACTTGTTAATACTGAAAATTGTATGTATTTGTCAGGTACTATAAAGAGGGCTCTCTCGCTGTGAGACATGTGACCAGTCCTGTGAGGTGTGTACAGGACCAGGGCCTGAGTCTTGCAGGGCCTGTCCACCCCCTCTGCTGGAGCTGCAAGGCACCAAACTGTGTGTCGAGCGCTGCCCACACCGCTTCTATGAGGTCAATGGCATTTGCAAACAGTGTCACGCCAGCTGTCGGACCTGTACAGGTACAGATGGAGGACCTGTGAAGTAATAGTTGGTTTCTCACTTAGTTTGATTATAATGTGGGCAGCGGAATGTCATGTCTCTTTGCATTCTGTATATTGCTAATGTGTCAATGTTGGTTATTTGTTTTGTAATTTTGAACCAGGTGTTTTTTTTTTTTTACCTGAAGCCCTTGGTGCATCTTGGAAAGTGGCTACATTACTGTGCTGTATATAGTTCTATCCTGGGAAAATTTTGATGGAGTGGTTTTATTTTTCCAGTATTAATACTTTGTTCAATGTCCATGTTTTTTATCACTTCTCAGTCACTTGTTATGAGTGCCGGGAACATGATCAACCAACAGGAGTGTTACAGGTGCAGTGCAAGTTAAATCAAGAACAAGTTTGTGAGAAAAGATTCAGCCTTCTGTTTCAATGATCAGTGAAGAGCTCCATAACTTAAATCTTTTTGTTTGTTTGTTTTTTAAGTTTAACTAGAAGCAGAAGATTGTCACTGAAAAAAACAACCTTGGCATTGAAAAAGACTTCAATCAGAAGATTGTAATTTTTCCAGTATTATTATTTTTCTCAAGGCCAGTTTTTGTTTGTTTTTGTCAGCACAAATGCTTCATTGCCAGTGTTTGCTTTTCTCAAAGGTATACTTAGTTTGACACGCCTCCTTAAGGGGCTGATTCAGTTTGTCTTCCTATGTTAAATATAGGAGTGAAACCTCTCCACATTCCATAACTTAATCCACTGCAGTCACCTCCATCGACAGTCACCTCTAGCAGACCTCAA
>NW_018131300.1:0-1134 GCF_001952655.1 Monopterus albus
TTTTTTCTTTTCAGGACTTTTTATTTACTGCTACTGTGAGGTACCTTTCCTGAACAAAAGCTTAAATGTGTTCTTCATCTCTTTTTGTAGTTGAATAATATCGATGTGAACGAGACGGTAGAGGGTGATGACCGTGCCTTTGAGATCTGGCACGAACGTGAGGACTCTATGAGGAAATACACCTTGCAGGCCCGAACTGTTACAATCAAGAACTCATGGTTGAGAGATTTCAGAGAACTGCAGCAGCGATACAGCATGCCAGCATGGAGTGAGTATGACATGTACACTACCTAGGTTTTCTCTGCCTCAGTCTCTCTCATATCACTGAGAATGTATTTCAATATTTTCTCATATTCTCTTGCTTTTAAACATTGTAAGCCTTTCATGGTTTCTGCTTTTACAGGTCCCCCTGATTTTGATGAAATTCTGGCAAACTGCACAGCAGAACTGGGACAGACTGTTAAGCTAGCCTGCAAAGCCACTGGAGTACCCAAACCTGTGGTCACCTGGTACAAGGGTATGTATGCCATAAGCACCACGTTTTTAGTTATTTTCTCTGCTGGATGGTGTATAGACTGATAGGGAGTAATGGTGCATACCCTGAACCACTGAGTGTAAGGCTAAATTCTGTATACAAACAGTATCTGAGGCCAAATGTGTTCCACCAGTGCACTGATGAAACACACGTTTACTTTTTGGATTCAGATGGGCGTGCAGTGCAGGCAGATCCTCATCACATCATCATTGAGGACCCTGACGGTTCCTGCACGCTGATCCTGGACAACATGACAGGAGATGATTCTGGCCAGTACATGTGCTTCGCCACAAGCTCAGCGGGCAATGCCAGCACTCTTGGAAAGATCACAGTTCAAGGTACGTGACATACAGTAGAGCCCTAGAATGACAGGTGATTAGATTTATACTAAATATTATAATTAACTGTTTCTCGCAGTTCCTCCTCGTTTTGTGAATAAAATAAGGAATGCTGTCTTTGTTGCTGATGAGGATGCTCAGTTCACTTGCATCATACAGAGTGCCCCCACACCTAAGATCAGGTATGAATGCATGACTTTTATTTGTTGCTATGTGACTGGCAAACCGTTTTGATTAAATCTATTACTTTTTTTTTTTTTT
>NW_018131301.1:0-1134 GCF_001952655.1 Monopterus albus
GGAGACAGTGCCAGGCCCAGCTCCCACGAGAAGCTTATGAACTGAAGCTGCAGCATCTGCCACCCAGTGCATACCCAGATGGGCTGGGAAACGCTTGAAGCCCATATCCTGCTTCTCTAGCAGGAACATATGGTCACCATCACTGGGTGATTCTAAAGGCTGAGGCACATAGTCTTCATAAAAAGCACTGAAACCAGCCACCCCTTCAACAGCATCCAAGACCAGAGGACTTGCCTCTAGGCCTCGGGAGGCCAGCAGAGCAGCCTCCAGCCCCAGACGTGCAGCATTACCAATGTGGAGTGGTTTAGACTGAGTAGCAGCATTAGCCATTGGAGCTCCAGATAAAGAAGCTGCTATGGCCAAGGCATGACTGCAACGGGAGGGGTCCAGGGACAAGAGGTGAGCACAGGCAGCTGCACTTCCCATGGTCCCTACCACACTGGGAGGGTGAAACCTGGTGATGAGGAAGACGGAGAGACACACAGAGACTTTGGTCAGGTGTTTTGCAACTGTTTACCTTTGTGTCTAAAGGAACATTTTAAATGGATGTTTTCCAGAAAGCATGCGTGTGAGGCTACAAACAGGTACTTTGTACAAATGCAACTCACATGCAGAAGCAGTGTATTTCAGTAGTGCTAAAGAAAACTGAACACTTTTAGAATACAAGCAAATAATGTGGTGGGTAATTTGACTTGGTGTAAACACTTTTCGAAAGCTGTCCTGTGTCACACTCCCCCCTAAATGTTTATGCCCACAGAGCCTCTGTTGTCCCCGAGATTAACATAATAACACACGCTTCAAAGTGTACTGACACCACTAAGAGACTGCACATTACTCTGTACCAGCCTTCTTGTAAACCACACTGCCGAGATCAGCAAAATCAAACATGGATCTCTACACTGTAGACTTGTGCTTATTTGTTTATTTCTTTCTCCTAAATGATCAGTTAGAGAAATCATATTACAAGCCTAAAAATTACAGCCTCTATGTTCAATTTTATTCACGTTTTTAAAGTGTTCACCTCTTGGGGATGTTGCGGGCCTCATTGGAGAACCTCATCAATCGGCCCTGTATTTCAATGCCGACATTGAATGCCAGCAGGAAGTCCAGGCCAGTAGGTTTACTGTTAGCAGG
>NW_018131302.1:0-1134 GCF_001952655.1 Monopterus albus
ACTAAGAGGACAGCATAGAGACTCAAAAGGCGACCGGTTACACATGCATGAAAAGACATATGTACGTCTGCATTGTGTGTCACTTTATTCAAAAGTAAAGAAAAAACACTTTAGAGAGATTTCAATACAATGCACTGACAATGATCAGAATAAAATGTATTCACTCATTTTAAGAAGTCCTCATCACCATAACTATAAATTTGAACTTAGTCATTTTATCATCTACTGAAACATGATCTGAGTGAACAGCTTTTCTTCCAACACAACATGCATCAATGCAGCAGACAAGAGTACACAGTATTTAGAGTAAAATTTGTTTTCTACTGTATTTCTTATTTTATTGTAGATGTCATCAACACCTTCATATCACATTGTAATGATTAACTGTAAGTTTTAGTTCTCCTGCATGGTCTTGTTGATCCAGTCTAGGTAGTTAGCGACTCTGGTATAGACTCCATATGCTCCCTTCTTTCCACAACCAACCCCCCAGCTGACAATCCCTGCAGCCCAGTACCGTTGGTGATCATACAGAGCATAGGGGCCTCTACTGTCACCCTGGCAGGAGTCCTTCGTACCTTCACGCATTCCAGCACAAAACATGTTATTTGTCAGGTCTGGTATGTTTGCGCTTTCCTGCTTCCATGAAACGGCTGACTTAGCACATTCCTCCTCTGCCACCAGAGGGACGAGCACATATTTCAGCTTATTAGTTAATGCAAAACGTTGTTCACCAAGTTTTGTAATGCCAAAGCCTGACACCAGCCTGAGAAAGACACAGAAGACATAGTGTTGGTGAAGTCAGTCAAACAAAATAAATCAGTGTCTCCTGTCTCGACAGGATGCACATGTTGACACAGCAAATGAAAAAAGCAAAAAGAAGACTTAAAGGCAAAGTAAAATGACTGAAATTACAGAAAAGGAAGTGGAGAATGTGAATGATTTCATATAAAATGGATTATACAGCATTCTGTAATGAAATCCAGCAGCTGTTTCTTTACCCCATTATTCCAGTTTCATATGCGGCCCCCTCTGGTGGCAAACATATTGGCATAATGGATGCATTGAATGTGACTGGGTCTTGCAGTTTGATCAAGGCAATGTCATTGTTGTAGTCTACATTATTGGGGTTGTTGT
>NW_018131303.1:0-1134 GCF_001952655.1 Monopterus albus
ATACAAGTTTAGCAATAGCCAGTTAGTCTGAAAGCAGCGGATATGTCTCCTCACTGTAAACATCATTGACTGCATAAACGCACATAATGTATCCAAAGGTGTTCATAATCAAAGCAGAAACACTAGACATACAGCCAGAAACAATCCCATATGACTCCTCACGTTCTGCACAGCATCAGACAGTTCATGCCCTCCAAACCCTGTCAACAGTGCCCTGCATGCTGACAGGGTTAACTCTAAGTGATTAAATGTGTCTCACCACTGCACTCTCCTGGCTGTATCCTGCACACACAGGCCAGGTCTCCAGTTTCCCCGAGGCCCCGTGGAATTTGGAAACTAGCGAGCCAAATGGTGCAGTATCTTAATATTCAATCTGCCTGACATAACCGTGACTAACAGGGGTCTGTCTAAACCCGAGGGGCCCCACGTTCCTTTCAAACTCAACCCAAACTGTCTTATCACCTAACACACGTTCATGCATAAACACAAAACCAAACATACATTTGTACTCAACTGAGACTCTTATCCCCATTGGAAAGCTGGGAGAGGGGAATTCTGCATCCATGTTCAAAGGCAACAGGATGGTAAACTGCAGCTGGGAGATCAACTAATTTTTGCTGTCTGTTTTTGGACCATTTTCACACTGAAAATGCTCGACATGTGGAATTCCCCGTTTTTCTTTTCCTGTTGTTATGTCAATGCCTGTAAGACGGTTACTCACAATGTCAAATCTTTCATGTCTGTCTACTTCAAAACTACATGTCTGCACAGCAAGAAAACCAAAAATGTGTTTTTGTCTGAAACTGTCTAAGTCAGAACATTAAATCTGCTGCATGTCCAAACATTTGTGCTGTCACTAACAACTATTTGTTGTGCATGGAGCTGTGGTTTTGGTGAGTTCAGTCCGATTTCTTTGAAAGGTCAGAAGTGATGAGGAGTGTGACGACTGTCAAATGAGTATGCATCACAGTTTGTTCATACTGGTCGTTGTTGTTTTGTTTCAGACCTGCAGATTTACATATGGATTCTGAGCCTGAAATGAAATTAGCCACAGTAAGCTACAGCTGTGACAGGGAAATCTTTGAGTGTATTGAATTGACAGTGTGTTTCATAGGTTGTGAACTTTTTTTTTTT
>NW_018131304.1:0-105 GCF_001952655.1 Monopterus albus
ACGACCCGTGTGTCCAATGTGAATCCGGCTGATCCAACCTCACACAAAACCCAGCCCTGTAAAAACACAAGGCAGAACAGGGATTAATATGTAATGCAGATACAT
>NW_018131304.1:601-1133 GCF_001952655.1 Monopterus albus
GGGGGGCCGCCGACAGGCGGGGCTTGATTCAGGTCACAGCTACCATTGGCTCTTATAAGAGCCTATCTTGCGATGCATTCAATGACCAATAGTTTTTTCTGTATTTACAAATTCTTTTCTCTGATAACTCGGGGTCCATTTTGCTTACGTAATGTTTAGCCTATGTAATGTTTTGCTTATGTAATGTTTTGTTTTGTTTGCTTTTATGTTAAGAGGTTTACCTCGCATTATGTTCCCTATTTATTGTATTGTTTCCAAATAGGGTTTAGTCAATTTTATGGTGTGAACAGTGTGTGAATGGTTTTATGCACAGGGAGGCAAGGCCCTCTTATATTTGGTTGATGTGTGATTAATTGATTTGTGGTGTTTATTTAATGGTGCCTTTTTAACCTGTTGACTCTGACCATTTTACTCCTGTTCTGCACTGTATTTATTGAGTGGGGGGGAAACTTCTTATAGGTAGCATTTTAGCTTCTGGGGCTAGGCGTCCTGAAATATTTTCACAATTAAATTATACTTTGACTCAAATAAA
>NW_018131305.1:0-1133 GCF_001952655.1 Monopterus albus
TCACTATGACAGACACAAACACACTGTTCTGTGATATGACGTTCATGAATCGGTGTGGGAATGAATTTGTATAATACATATGACCTACCATGATCTGTGGGTTCCTGCATGCCCTCATGCTTGGCTTTGAAGTGCCTCAGCATTGCAGACGTATTATTACTGTATGCCAATTGCTGGGGACACAGCAAGCACTGGACCTGTGATATGCAGACATAGATTGTGGGATACACATCTATAATGCTGCTTATTGTTGACGTCATATTCATCATGGATATTTGATGACTATTGCATTGGCCGTACTGGCAGTATTAGCCATCTATACAACGCTGCCTGGGTTACATAAAGGTGCAGTAGCATAACCACGGAGTATTACAGCACTTTCCTTCCTTGGACTGATCAGCTGCAAGTGTTCCCACATTGGAGTATGGGGTCTCCTTCTAGCTGGCTCCATGGATCAAACACCAGCAGCAATGATGATAATACAGCAACTACACACACCTCTACTATGCCAACAAACCCACATGTTGTGCATCATCTTGTGTGGCTTTATAGTACCCCTACGCACCTGCTGATGCATGCAGCGAGATCTTGCGTCGTGACACTGTATCAACGGTTTGACCCGGTCACGGGAGTCACTCAGGCCAGCCGTTTCTGCGTTGGATGTCATCAGTCACGTGTCTTTTTGGCAACAATACAGGCCTCGAGGCAGTGGTTCACAGAAGATCCCTCTCCCAGCTCGACTCATGTATCGAGGCCTCTGTGTCAGATGGCCATTACTACCCTCCTGTCATCTCAACTCCTGCTGTTCTTCTGTCTATTCACCTGTCTGTCCTGGTCCTCTGACTCTCCTGGTTCCTGCCGTTATTCAAGTCAAGTCAAAGTGTTATTTGTGATATGCATAGCTAGGAAATGTGTTTCCCTGTACAATGAAATTCTTACTTTGCCGTCCACATGAATGCCACAAAATACAAATGAAATATAAAGTAGATAAATAAGTAACACAAAATCTATAGCACTTTAAGCAGCAACAGATGCAGCAATATAATAAAAAACATATAAGAATATAACAGAGAATGTATGCTGCATGGGAGCAGCATACAATTACGGTATGCATGTGCAAACTGAGAATGTAA
>NW_018131306.1:0-1133 GCF_001952655.1 Monopterus albus
ACACACTTTACGTAATTAAAAAAACATCTGTACAGGAGCTAAACAGCTGTCAGTGTGTCCAGCCGTAGCTGCCTTCTGGAGGTCTGTACAGCTTGGGGAAGGTGAGGAGCTGGACACTGCTGAAGGCGAACTTCCTGCTGCCCACGTTCTTCTGCACGTTCTCCATCCTGCAGCCATTCCTGTGCACACAGCAACGCAGACATGCACACACATATGAATGAGGCACAGATGTCTAATGATGCACAGCTTCTAGGAGATGTCACAAATACCAGGAACCAAAGATCCTTCTGTTCACGTTGAAAACATACTAAACACTGGCGCACACAGTGCACGCACTAAGAATTAAATTATTAAAATAAACACATTTTGAATCACAAGCAGGTAAACATTTCCAGAAAGTGAAGAAACAAACACTTTTGCAGGAAGTCTCGAGTCAGAAGAGCTGGGTGAATGTCCCACATGGAAACCATCTGGTTCAGTGACAAAACCATCCATTCAGTCTGCTTTGTGCCCAGTGCTCCCAGTCTGTGCTGGTCTACTGGTATTTAGCCAGCAGTACAACCAAGCTAAGGATGAGCCAAAGAACCAGCAGGTGAGAGATCACCAGCATGAAAGTCACTGGGTACAGGTGCCGTCTGGGGGCTTTCGGGACCAAACACTGTGGGGGCCAGAAGCTCTGGAGGCCAGAGGGACGCTCCCCTGGCTCTAACCCAGAGACAGTGAACCCTGACTGGGTGTAGCAGCCCAGCATCTGTCCCCAGGCCAGACGAGACCTGGAGGAGGAGGAGGATTGTGTGCATATGGAGGGATGGAGAGAAGAAAACAAGAGAAAAAGAGATGAGAAAAACAGTAAGTAAGGAAGGAACCAAAGAAAGAAAGAAAGGCAGAGTAAGAAAATGTGACAAAAAAGTGAAGCAGAGAAAGTGGATGGAAAAAGAGACAAGAATGGCATGAAGTGGAAAAAAGAAAAAGACAAAAGGTTCAACTGAAAAGGTTCTACAAAAATAATTGGAAAGAAAAAGAGCACAAACTGGCTGGAGAAAAGGAAAGGAAACGAAAGAGAGGACAGAAAAGGAAAGGAGGCAGGACGGAGGTGGTCAGGGTAAACACACAGCAACACAAAGCCCACACAC
>NW_018131307.1:0-1133 GCF_001952655.1 Monopterus albus
AAGTGTTGCCCCCGAGAAGTGTACTTCATCAGAAGACCCGACCTGGAACTGTACGCCCCCTTAAGACTGGGAGTCCTGGTAGGGACAACACTGCTCAGACTGACCCGGTTCCTAACCTGAGACCACAGCATAATGGAGGACAGAAACAAAAACCAAGCACTCAGAAACCTGGTAACAAGCCAAATCTGAAATTTGATCATAGAGCCGCTACTGATCCAGATCTTCATCAAAAATCAGTCCAGGTCTCAGGCAGAAGCCCTCCCCGACCAGAACATATCCCTCTTGGTCTGGGGGTCCAGCTGGACAGGTGTGTGGTGGAGAAGGTGGAGGTTCTGACCCGTGGACAGAGGACCAATCCAGACTGGTTCTCCTGGAGGAGAAATCGGATCACGGCCTCCGTGGCTCATCGCATCGCTCACTGTCACTTTGTTAACGGCAAGAGCAAAACCCCGCCCGCCTCCTACCTGTCTGCTGTCACAGGTAGACCCTCTCTTTGTCGCCAACATCTTTTTCTTGTTGCTAAGATAACAGCCTCTCTTTGTTGCTAAACTAACATCTCATTCACATGACCCAGAGATGTCCTCTCCTCATCTTCCTCTAGCTTGTTATTGGTTTCAAAGTTAAATATACAGTATGACTGCGTCTTTACTCAAACCAACTCGGACTTGACAGGTGGCGGGCAGCACATCCAGACCAGAGCTATGAGCTGGGGGATACAGATGGAGGCTGAGGCTGTCCGCAGATATCAGGTATGTTTCACACCTGGTGTGCAGGGCTTGGTTGTACACAGATCCTCTTTATTTCAGGATCCCAATTTGCCAGAGCTGTAAAATAAATGGTTAAAAGTCCAAGCGTCTGGAAAGTAAATCAGTTTTCCTATGAAAATGAGATTTTACCACCAGAGGGAAGTAGTGAGATGATGAGGGTATGATGTCATATTGGCAAGTGGCAACTCAATCTGCATTTACTGACCAATGATGATGGATGATGGTGGTGTCCCGCAGAGACGGAAGACTTCTGCGTTGGGTCGGTCAGTGTGGGTCCAGGACTGTGGGCTGTTCATTGACAGCCACCGCCCCTGGTTGGCTGCGAGTCCTGATGGCATTGTGACGGACAGCCGGACCGGCCAGTGG
>NW_018131308.1:0-1132 GCF_001952655.1 Monopterus albus
TGAATGCAGTTGTTTCTGTTTGATGGTCATGTTCCACCTTGATCTACACAGGAAGCTGGCGTTGAAGTTCCACCCCGACAAGAATCCAGACAATCCAGAAGCGACAGATAAGTTCAAGGAGATAAACAATGCCCATGCCATTTTGAATGACCCCACGAAGCGTAATATTTATGACAAATATGGTTCTCTGGGACTATATGTGGCTGAGCAGTTTGGAGAGGAGAATGTTAACACTTACTTTGTCCTTTCAAGCTGGTGGGCAAAGGTGAGACCAAGAAAAGACCTTAGCTATTTCAATTTTCCATTTAGACTTGTATTCCTTTTCCTTTGCTCACACCCTTTATTTTCGCTTCCTCCCATACATCTGCTTGCCTGCAGGCTCTGTTTGTACTCTGCGGCCTAGCTACTGGCTGCTACTTCTGTTGCTGCCTGTGTTGCTGCTGTAACGGCTGCTGTGGAAGATGTAAACCACGACCTCGGGAGGGCCAGGACCAGGACTTCTATGTGTCCCCCGAGGACCTGGAGGCTCAGCTGCAATCTGACGAGAGGGGTAAGACCAAACGACTCGTGTTGCCTCTCTGCTTTTGAATTTGTCAGAGAGTTATTATCAGGAGGAGGCAGAATGCAAACACTAACATGTTGTTACTGTTTGTCAAACAGAGGCTGGTGGTGACCCTATAGTGCTGCAACCATCAGCAACAGAGACAACCCAGTTGACATCGGATGGGCACCACTCCTACCACACTGACACTGGCTTCAACTAACCCTCTGTTCCCATCAATCCTGGCCTGTGGTCCTGCCTGCTTCCCTGCTCCACCTCAGTGAGATGAAAGAAAGGGGCAATTCATCGTTCCTCTTCAGACAGAGAGCTATGCGGAGGAGAGGGACTAGTAAGCATGGCCCATGAAAGGAACTAATGAAGTCCCGTCCCTTACACCCCTCCCTGATCGGTCCACAACTTGTTTCCCACAGTGTGAGAAGAAAATCAAAACAACTAGATTGTTTCCTTTTTGTCTCTTCTTTTGTATTTCTTGGCCTTTAACCACACAGGTCGCCTACCCCACCTTCCCTCTTCCATATTTCGCATCATGGTGTAGCATGCACTGGTTATAAAACATGGTCTCCAAATCTC
>NW_018131309.1:0-1132 GCF_001952655.1 Monopterus albus
AATGTCTGCACCCCATCAGTATGAACCATATAAAATCAAGTCAGCAAGGTTTTTCACTTTCAGGAGATAGACGTGGACGCAGTAGCATGTGATGGCGTAGTGATGGCCATTGCAGTGTGTGAACATGTGGAAAATGCAGGTGTTCACTCTGGCGACGCCACCTTGGTGACGCCGCCCCAGGACCTCAACCAGAAGACCATGGAGAGGATCAAGGTGATCGTTCATGCCATTGGCCAGGAGCTGCAGGTCACTGGACCCTTCAACCTGCAGCTGATCGCCAAGGTGGGTATTCTTCTGGCGATTCTTCCGTGTTAGTTTTAATAACTCCAATAACATGGATAAGTCATAGTAGGGGTGGGCGATGGTCACTTGAGATAATATCATGATATTGTAGTTACTGTATATGTGACGTTTCAGCCATTTAAACTGGTTTTCCTTCAGGCCTTAACATTGACATTTTTACCAAGTTGGTCTATTTGGCCCAACAGTTGAATCTTGTATTTTGATTTATAGGATGACCAGCTGAAGGTGATTGAGTGCAACGTCAGGGTTTCTCGCTCCTTCCCCTTTGTATCAAAGACCTTGGGTTTGGACCTTGTTGCCCTGGCAACCCAGGCCATTATGGGGGAGGAAGTGGAGCCTGTGGGCCTAATGAATGGAAAAGGGATTGTGGGAGTCAAGGTAACCCAGCAAAGTTAAACTATGACTTTTTATCACTTGTTGGGACTATATAGAGAGCAAGAGTCCATTTCAGCTCACGCTGTCATGTATTCCTCCCAACCGCATGTCACATGTACTCTAGGTTCCCCAGTTTTCATTCTCTCGGCTGGCCAGAGCTGATGTGGTGCTTGGGGTGGAGATGACCAGCACTGGAGAGGTGGCCTGTTTTGGAGAAAACCGATATGAGGCTTACCTCAAAGCCATGCTCTCCACAGGCTTCAAGATCCCCAAAAAGAACATCCTGCTCTCCATCGGCAGCTACAAGGTACCTGCAGAATGGGACTGATATCTAAATTAAACACTCTTTTAAGCAGGGAGCCAACAGTCGGTAACTTGGCAAATGTAAATGTCGTGTTCAGGTGGAAGTTTATCATTTGCAGTGTAGAGATTAACTGCTTTGCAATGTCATAAG
>NW_018131310.1:0-1131 GCF_001952655.1 Monopterus albus
TTCTTCCCTCTCACAGAACTAGCAGAACAGCTCTCCATCTGTGTGTGTGTCACTGGAAAGAGTAGCAGGCATTTGCACTTCATTTACACTGGCTGTAGCTGTCATGAAGCTCACAGAGACTTTCATTTGTGCCTTCTTGAAGAGTTTTATTTGAACATCTATTGGGAGCACTGCTTCAACAACTCACTAGCACGGGCCTTTTTACGATACCTCCCCGGGCAGCCCCTACCCATAAATCCTTGCTATTCAAGCATATACCAGCCCACAGTGACACCCTGTGGGCCTACACAATCACTACAGCTAAATATCATCACAGTAGCTTTCTGAATTTTTCCAAATTCAGCCAAAAAGCAAAGACAGTCTTGAAGAAATGTTTCACAGTGTTTAAGTTTGGCCTCCGTTTTTTGTTTCTGTAATAAAGACACTCGACTATGACATAAACGTGCCTTGGCCGGGGACAGCGCTGCCTGTTTCACTTAGTCTTAGAGCTCCCTCTTCTGGGGGAGCTTCGTCATAGGTATTAAACATGCCTTTCACACTCATCTGTTCAGTCCACAACACAAAACGTTGTGCTTCACTACTGTGCTGACTGGGATGCAACGTGCCCAGCCATTTGTTTAAAAGCTGATACAAAATAGCACCTAGAGTCCCTGGTTTGCATTTCTGCCAGTTCTGAATAATATTGCAATCAGCCATATTGAAGGATATTTATGCCACACGTGACGCTGTCCGTTATGAGAGGTCTGGCCCAGTGCCCAGTGGATCAGCTGAACTGCGAAAATTCTACGTCAGGCTACTCCTAGCGCGTGCAGTTCCTAGGGGTTCCCCCAGCCGATTGACACCGTTTTATCTCATAAGGACAGCCGCCACCCTAAGACTAATACACAGTTCCCCAGTAAGCTGTACCACCCAGACCAAATACACAGCTGCACAAGGCGCGTTGAATCACAGTGATTTTTCAGAACCGAACCTATTGTCCTGCTCCGATACAACTGTTAACAACGTTTAATTGGCCTGTTATGCAGTTAACCAACCCCACATTTTCATAGAAAACAACAAACTGGCCATTTCCCTGTGCCATTTATTACCTTTTAGCATTTACCCGAGATCATCTGTTCAGTCAAGATGACT
>NW_018131311.1:0-1131 GCF_001952655.1 Monopterus albus
AAGACAAGTGAGAAAAACAATGACCCATATGAGAGACTCAAACACCCAGAGTATTGCACAAGGAAAGGAGAAGACTGCAAAAGGGGATAAAACTAAGAGCTGCTTTGTGCACAATAAGCAGATGGGGAGTTAAGTTCTAAGCTTCCCTAGCAGTCTCCCACTCCGGTCCATATTGGATGGGTGATGCAAAGGTACAGTAATAAAGAGAATGATTAGCAGCAAACAGATGGGGGATAAGTGACAACACACACATCATCACCATATGACAAAACACCCACATTTTCATACTTGTCAGGACATTACGCGGACTTGTGTTCATGTTCAGACTGCTTAACTGCTGCCAAACTGTCTTGACAAACAAATATCTACTCAGGTTTAGATTTTTATTTCTTGAAAACACACATCTGTAATGGAGTTGACATTGGTTGGTTATATCAAGAAAAATAAAAGTCACAAAAGTGGAAATTACAGTATATATTCCCCTTGCTTCACCCAACAAGTTGTATCAAGACAATTCAAGCTGAACACTCAGTTTTAAACAGCTTGCTGGAGATATTTATTTATCTGGCAATGAAAGGACCACCTTTTCTTATGTCTGCCAAAACAGACACACGTGCACTCTCACAGGGAGGGTGTGAAAAGATAAGGTGCAACAGCTTGAATTAATTATAGAGCTCACCATTCCACACGTCTTGAGATAAAGCCAGTTATTAGCAGAAAATAGGATCTGAGACATGTTTAAATAATTACAGTTGCTGTTTTCACTTTACTGCTACTTTGGCATTCAAGGCTGCCACACTGATGATGGCACGAAATAGATGGGCGAGATTAACCATTAAGATTCTAAACTAAAATTTTAGAAGAACATATATGAAATATTAACTCCACAAAATTGATTTTACTGCTCCATCTCACTCTGAGCTCCTTGTCTTGGGATCAGATATTGGCAGCTACACTAACAGTGATGGAATTCTAATGAGGCATAATGATGAAACAAACCCAGTTTCATCATTATTTCTGTCTTAAACAGTGAGCATGCATAATCAAAGTTATTGCCTGGTCACAGAATGAATATAACCCTCAGTGGCTGCATGTGTATGGATTAATTTACGTGAGTCCTGTAGAGGGTGC
>NW_018131312.1:0-1131 GCF_001952655.1 Monopterus albus
TAGGGAGCAGAGTTGCGAGCTGTACCAATATGACAGTGATAGTGAGAATGGAGAGGATCTGTAAGGATCAGTCAGACACTCGAGAGATCCAGGCTTATATCGGTTGAAAACAAAGTGTTTGTGTTAACTGAAAGCAAAAAATAAAAGTCCTTCACTCAGACTCCAGTTTGAAACAGTATTAAAAATCTTTTCATTCTTTTGTTTTATTGAAAATACTTTTCAAATCAAGTAGAATTTCAAATGGCTAAAGCCGGTTAAAAATCACCTGGAGACAGAAGCAGGCACACACTTTCTGAGATGTGTTTTGGAATGACAGCACAGTCTACTGCTGGTCATGAAAAATACTTTTTCTGATATGTGTAATGTTTGTATATGGCAGTAACCACTGTCCAGTAAGCTGGTACTTCCAAGCATGTTTTTCATAGGTTGCCACTCTAGGGTGCAGAAGAATAAAGGTAACAAATTTTGTCTGCAATCTCTTTCCATCCATCTTTTTTTATTGTCATTGTGCTGCAATATTGTATTCTCATTATTATTATTCCAGTATGAGTGTTTCCCAGTCTGTGTATTTGAAACAATTTCCAATAATTCAGTCACTGTTTTCACATTTTAGGGCTGTAAGTAAGAAATTGTTTCATGCCTGGATATATAAATATATATATTATCTCTTTTATGACTGATTTGTGGAAACATTGCTTTTTTTCTTGCTGCAGTACCTTGAGTGGCCACTGAGACAAATTGGCTGAAGGGATGAGTGGTGGTGCCTTACCCAGCTCTCACAATATATCCATGATTTTGAGCCTAGCTGCTGAAAAAAAATAGGTAGAGTTGCTTTAAGATCATAAATGTTTTTAAGTATTACGTACGGAGGCAGATTTAGTTTTGATTAGCTGTTCCCCTGGGACTGTCCATGATCAATCACTTAAGTGCTGCGCTTAGCCTTCTCTGTAAATAGTCATAGGTTGCTTGAAAAATAGGTTATTCTTTAGAACTTGTTTAGAGAATTTTGTGTGTAATTTTAGTAGCTTGATAAATGGGTGCCCAGGCCAGAAGTTGGGAGCTGCAGTTTGGCTGTTTGAATCTGCAGGCTCTGGCCAGACTACCAATAGAATAGAATAGAATAGAATCTTT
>NW_018131313.1:0-1131 GCF_001952655.1 Monopterus albus
TTTTTTTCATAAAGGAAAATGTCCTGTCATAGCTGGTCATATAAAACTTAAAATAATATTTTTGATACAAGTATTTAGTTGCAGACTCATGCTAAACTAGGTGCTCTCCAATCCTGCTTTTTCAAATTAAGAAAAAAACATGGATTTATGATCCAAACAAGATATTGTATAATGTTACTGCGCAAAAATAAACCATGTATGTAACCTAGCAAGGGCAAAAGGGAGGTGGTGTGGGTATGAGATGGTCTTGTGAACTCCAGTAATCCTAAATTTGGTCTCCAGGGCTAAGATTTAGCAAGAGTAAGCATCCAGGATGCAGGATGCTCTGTATCCGCTTTTTGTGGGATAAACCGCAGTACCTCAGCATGCTCTGCTTGACCCGCGGTGGGAATGTTTTTGCTGGAAAGACAACAGGCCTTACAGAGCAAACAGCCTGAGTCTGGATCCTTCCCCACAAACATTGCAGGATGCCGCCTGCTGCGCCGTTACCCCTGGTAACCTAACTTTATTTACCATGTGACAGAATGTAGAGAATACCCAGCAACACATGATACTACTTTGTTGTTTTTGTGTGCATTCCTAACATAGCAATGTTACTTCACAGTTCTCAACCAAAATATGTTATACTGTACTAAATAAATCAAACAGTTGTCCTCATATTGCATGTTATTGGTTTGATTTTGAGTGAAACATTTATGTATTACTCATTGATTAATAAACACAGATCTGCGTTTACCAGCCAACTAAATCTAACTGCAGAGGAGAGTGGTGGATTTGCAGTAGCAAAGTCAATTTGTATGAAAGGTAAATAACAATTTATAGGGAATAGTAGGGAAAAAAGCCCAGCCAACAACTATCATCAGGATTTTCACACATTGTTAAACATTTTTAAAAGTGTGTACCAATGTTTTACAGTACACATCATAAAAGAGGCACAGCCTGAGAACTATGCTTTCATTAGTGAATCAATGGTGTTAGAGGAGGAGGCAAAAAGACTGTGAACTGGGTAACAAGCATTCCCGTAGCTATTCCCATGGCAATGATTGTCTTGATGTCACAATGGCTCCATTTAGACTTGGTATTAAAATGAGCCTGAGACACATCACTGTTCACACCTGTCCATATACATGT
>NW_018131314.1:0-1131 GCF_001952655.1 Monopterus albus
CCAATAAAGGTGATCATCCTTATCCTTAATGTTTATGGTTTGGTGTCAAGATTCACTGCACTTCCTGGGGCAAGCTTTTATTTTGGTAGGCCTTTGTTTTCCTAGCTGGCTAGGGTACAGATTCGGTATGGCTGCACCACTCGCACCCTCTGATACTCCACCACTGTTCACCAAGTAGTTTTTGTACCTAAACATGGGGTCCGTGTTTACTGTTGTGAACATGATAACCAAGGTCCATCCTACTGTGCTGACTATGTGGTGACTAACAATGACAAACTGATAAAGTCCATTTAATGCGGTGATAACATTCAAAATAGCTGATAATATTTTGACTTGTATGATATCCAAGAAGGTCTTCAGATGCTTCAGTTCAGCATAAGTTGCTTGTAATGTTGATTTGGGGAATGTGGAAAATGAAGGGATGGAGGATGGGTGGAAAACACCCAGCAGAGTGAGAGTAAAGCCACTGGGGAACAAGCTTGTAATTCTGAAATACAGACGAGCTGGACAGTGGTTGTAGTAGGTCACAGGCATATCTGCCTTCTCTTAACGTGAGTGAAGGTGGGTAATTGAGATGTTAATGGAGAGGATAATGATCCAGTGTGACCCCAGTGCCCTTCATTACTGCTGCTTTTGTCCTTTCTGTTAACAAATACAGAAAAGCCAGATCATTATTACATGCAGAGTTTACAGGACCCCAAGCATATCATTATGGTGTGATTGTGAAACTATTGCTATTTGCAGAGAGCAGCTGACAAGGCTTCTGATCCATGCATTCAGAAGCCAATTTACATTTCTGGTCAGTGCTGGTCACCTGCTTCTGCTGGCATTGTTCTCAATTCCACGCTCAGTTGCACATGAATTTGCAGAAAAATATTGACATATGAAGGCTTTCTTGCCAAAATGCAATGTATCCATTGAGGAAAAGATGTTCTTTTTGTGCAACATTTAAAGAAAAGTGCTCAAGTATTTATATTTTAAAGAATGGGTTTAAGATACCTGATAAATTGAATGATATTTAAAGATATTTCTTTAATTAGCCCCATCTCTCAAACATTTTGGAATGAGACCTGCAATAATGATGAAAGTCATTGAAAGTCTATAAGGATTTTGTAGATGGGTCTGTGATTC
>NW_018131315.1:0-1131 GCF_001952655.1 Monopterus albus
TAGTCTTCCCTTTTCAATACAAAAAGACTCTAATCCTCATCCCGGGGACTTTGACCATGCCTCCCTCCCCTCTCTGCCACCCTCTGAAACTTCGCCCAGTATGTTAACCACCACGCAAGGGACAATAAAGACTCTGGACCTACTGTATGCTAATGCCAGGAATGCATATAGTTCCCCCCCCCCGCAGATATACGAGGGTTTTACAGGGGATTAATTGGTGGGAGTAATAGTCTTGTTCTTGATTTCTCTCAAGTGCTACGTTTTGTCTTGTTTTTAGGTATCTCTTTACCTTTTGGAGGTCCTTATGATGTATGTTCTTGTGGTGTTTTGTTGTTTGCTCTCTGTTGCTGCTGGAGCACTGGAATTTCCCCACTGCGGGATCAATAACTCTTACCCTACCCTTATTTACTCCAGCATCAGAGTATCGATCACTGTTTACCATTATAGACTTTTTTAAAGCCCACTCACTGACTTGACTACTGACACACAGATATATACACATTGTTATAAGCTATGATGATGTGGACTATATTTTGATGTTTGGATGCAACTTAGGTAACCAGTTACTGCTACAGCATGTGACTGTCACACAGCAGTGTGTGTAAATGAACCTCAGGATAACAAGCAGCAGTCCGCAGGTTAATTACATTACAGTGAAAGTAAACCCAGTACAGAGTCCTCCTACAGTTAGTCTTCTCTCTGTATCAGCTGTTTCAGAATCAGAATCTGCTTTATTGGCCAGGTGTGTCTGACACACGAGGAATTTGACTCTGGTACATCGGCTTTTGTCGTAGTTCGGGCCTGATGTAAACTAAATTAATACAGAGAAATCATTCCAATTACAATGATAATTTCATATTACAATAATTCAAGACAGTTCAATAATTTGGTAGACAATTCAACAGACTGAAAGACAGGGGACAGTGTCACCATTCCTGCAAAGTAATGCATCAAAATATTAGATAAGAGAATTGTCAAAGAATCAGTCAGTCACTGTTGGCCATAAGGTCGAGTCAGTCATGTCTGGCCATACAGTCACGTCAGTCAGAGTCCACAGTCAAGTTTTTGGGGGATTGTTCTGGAAAGCCAGAAAAGATCAGGCTGTCGTGCATGTTTCTAGTTTGAATGTCC
>NW_018131316.1:0-1130 GCF_001952655.1 Monopterus albus
TAATTATTAATACTTGTCATATGATGTTTAAATTATTTTAGGTGCAAAGGAATGTGATTTTGACAGTATCACACAGGCGTATGTTGGTCACTGAACATGCTCTTTAGTTGTGTGATAAAAGAGAAACGTGTGCATTTTACCATCATATTTTATCATATCGTGATTTTTTTTCTCATGCTTGTGTGTGTATGTGCATGTGTATAAGGCTTAAAATAAAATAATAGCTCAAATGATTATCTGAATTCAGAAGGGACTACAGTCTAAAAAGTAACCAGTAATCATCTAATCCATTATCTGTTGCACACTAACCTATGGTATAGTGTTTTTTTTTTTTTTGCTTTACAAGGACAAGCTGTCGCTGGTAGGCTGGTGGTTAAGCGCTCTCGTCAGCTCTCGCCGCTGCGCCCTGGGTTCGAATCAGGGTTGCATCAGGAAGGGCATCCAGCATAAAACACATGCGAGTCGTCAGTGTGACGATTCGCTGTGGCGACCCCTAAATGGGAAAAGCCGAAAGTGACTTTCTTTGCTTTACAAGAAGTTTGAAGCCAGCCTTGAAAGGCAAGTGATGAAAATTGCTATCACTGGTGACCGGTCTACCCCCTGCATTTCACCACTGGATGGCAACCATTGTGGTGGAGGGAACAAAAGTCCTGATGGGAAAGAATAGCCCAAGGTGCTGATGGGCAAAATATTTGCTCTCAACCTGAGCTACTGCAAGGAACTTAAATACACTTTTGAAGTTTTTCAGAAGTTGTTCCTTGACCTTGATGGACTGAAAGCCAGTGCAAAAGTAATGAGCCTCAAGAACAATATTTTCTAAAGATTCCACCTGTTTCTGAACACTGCCACTTTTTGACATTGTTTTGTATTTGGAAGTCAACTGAAGATGAAAAAATTGAGAATGTTTCTCTCTCAGGTTAAGTTTTGCTATGCTTTATGTTCAACAAATCTTGTCTTGAAAGTTGACAAACCAAAGATGTTTAAAGAAATACATATTTTAGCCCAAAGAGAATGTAATTTTTTGTGTTTTGGAAATGACCTATGTGGGCTCACCCATATACAGCTTAGTCTCTTGGAAAGTGCCAATGATATGCTACATGGCGTTTGACTGTTATATCTATGGAGATTTG
>NW_018131317.1:0-1129 GCF_001952655.1 Monopterus albus
ATTCGCTGTGGCGACCCCTAAAAGCTGAAAGTGACTTTCAGTACTGGGGGAGGGTGGAGGGAAAGTGTACACTGTTAGCTTTCACTGCTGTTTCAATTGACTTTGGAGGATTAGGGTTAAGCGGGGGTAAGTGTTTTTTATGCTGTGTGTCTGTCGCTTTATTTTACACATACCCAAATACATATGTCCAATATGTCCCTGCTCCTAGTGCTAGTCTAATCAATGGAAGAAGATGAACTGACAAGCCTGAATTTTCCAAATCAAATTACACTTTAAAGAGCTTAATTTGTTCAAGAATGTTTTGGCACATGCTTTCGGAAATTGCATTTACTATGATGTGAATTGTATCCTATCTATGTAGAATTGGTTGCTGAACTTTTTTTTTCTTTATCTACCTTAGAAATGAGCAAACTCTTACAGGTTTACAGTAAATTGAAAGTAAGCTAAGTGTTAATTTCTGTCTAGTGGTTTGCGTGTTTGCATGTGAATGCCTGTTTTTGTTTATGCTGCTAAAAATCTTCCTGCCGACCAGGGTCTACAATATGTTTGTTTGTTTGTGTGCTAATGTTTTTTGTACGTTTCATTTCCCAGCCATTCGTTTTGGCCGTATGCCGCAGGCAGAGAAGGAGAAGCTGCTGGCTGAGTTCTCGTCCGACATGGATCACATGCACCCGGAGGCAGCAGATTTGAGGGCTCTGGCCCGGCATCTGTACGAGGCCTATCTGAAATACTTCCCCCTCACCAAGGCCAAGGCCAGGGCCATCCTTGCTGGGAAGAGTGGAGACAACGTGGTAAGCAGCACTGCCTTAATTCTACTTTTACTTATTTGTATACATAATGAGAGGAGTAATGCATCTGGCCTGCATAAGATAAATAATTATTATTTAATTTCCTACTGGACTTTGCAGTATAGTAAATTTATAGCATTTGGGGTTATTATCTTTTTTGGTGATGATTAATGTCTGTTATAGATATTCTTAGGATGCTGCATGTATAAATACTATATAACTTGTTGTAGTCTGGGGAGTTTCAAGGACATGCAGCATGAAGCCTGTGCCAAATCACATGTACAGACCGCAATAATCCACTGTGGTGACCCCAAAATGATGGGGCGCAGCCGAAATAGGAA
>NW_018131318.1:0-1129 GCF_001952655.1 Monopterus albus
AATATCAAAACTTAAAAAAGTCGCCACTGTGAGGTGACAGGGCAGCGTAGTGTCCATCACTTCCATTTACTACAAATGTAGGCCATCCAGGTGCTGTGGCATTTTGGCTATTTATTTCATTTGCACAAACACAGGAAGGATAGGGCTGCATAGCTATTTATAGATACTCCGCTTTTAAACATTTGAAATGAGATCACATATGCCACCTAGCCTATTGAACATCTGCTAAGCTATGGGCTGTTTGGACTTTGAAGATAGAATATGAGTCCTAGCACAAAATGTCAGGCTAAGTATACAGTCTACTACAGACATGTCAAATAAGACACATGGTCTTCAACACAAACTCATGTTGATTTTAGTGTGTCAGCTTGAAACTGTACAACCATGTAGTGGGACAGGAATATGCATAGTGAATCAAATCCCAAACAATGAACCAGTGTCACCCCTCGACTGCACTTAATCCTAAGTAGATATCCTACTCGAGCACTGTACCACTGAAGTTTGGACTGCCACAAACCTATCACAGAAAATAAAACCCCCATAAAGGCAAGCATTCTGACCTAAAATTCACAGTTTACAAGATGTGCAGATATTTCCCTGCAGCCACAATCACATTTAGCATTGAGAATGCAGTCATATCACATCAACACGTTTCACACAGATGTAACAAAACTGCTTCTTTGACAATACATACTTGTTTCTCAAGTGATAAAGTAGCAATACAATAAAGTAGTAATTAAAGACATATTGCTGCTTGAAATAGTGTTTATTAAACTTGAAAAGAAACGGCTATCACTAGCAGATGTGTGACATCCACACAGGTCTTTGCCACAAACATGATTTCTTCTGGGTACAAGGCATGTCATTGGCAACACCTAGAAGGTAAACAATGAGAGCTGCAACTGACTTTCAGTATTAATCCAAGGACCATCTTGAAATGTCTGGCCAGAGACAAGTCAGAAAATGCCCATTTCAAACCCACAAATGAAACCAAGGTCATTCATGGATGCTGAGTCAGCATCAGAGTCCCCCCTTCTTTGTTGCAATCATTCTAAATGAAAAGACAGTAGATCGTTATGTACCCTTACTGACCAGCACCATTCAATCTTCACTTCTACTGGCATTGTCA
>NW_018131319.1:0-1129 GCF_001952655.1 Monopterus albus
TTTTTTTAAATAACATTACTTTTCTCAGACAACTCAAATATAACATGCAAAACTAAACAAAGTTACACTTGACAATGCGAGCTGGGCAAGAGTCAAGTCATTAAACCTAGTTGAACTCACTGACCCCTGGTCATCAGGGTGAAGCAGGGTGGAGATGGAGTGCTGGTCCAGGCTAGGGCTGCTCTTCACAGTGATGTTGCTGGGTTCACACTGGTCTGCATAGCTGGGCAGGACACCCATGGTCTTCCCACTGGGTGGGTAAAGAGTTGAACCGACAGCCAGCCACATGGAGACACAGAAGCCCACTAATATTCCTGAGTATGCTCCCTGATAAACAGATAAAGAAAAAACATAATCATTTGATTGATAGACTACTGAATGGATTTGTCTGGAAGTCTTATTCATGGGAGAAGTTGTGTTTCTGAAGCAAAAGTATGCAGGCATTCCACAAAGTATCATACAATTGTAGACATTTTTAATAAATACCTGGATCAACAGCCACTCACCAACCGGTTTGTTGCTGGTACAAACATGCCCAAAATGAATACACCCAGGAGTGGACCGCTGACCACACCCATGACAGTGAAAGATGCCTGAGAAGAGCAGACAACAACACAAAACTGTGACCTTCAAAAGTCAATTCTATGCTGTGATTTAGTTTTTACAGTGGACTGTCAGTTTCAGAATTCATGTCATCTGGTAATATTTAGGTGTCATACCTGCAGAACTCCCCAGTCCAGGAAGGAGGACAGGACAGCTATGGTGACACAGCCAACACCATATAGGAATGCTTTAAGAAAAATAAAATAAAATAAATGTTGAGTCTATTATTTATCATTGAACAACACTGAGTCTATATATTATGAAATGTGACAAAGAGGTAGTAAAATATGATTTGTACTCTGAAAGTGACACTTGATGCCCCTGTAAATCAAGTCACAGGTTTCTGCCTTAAATCATGAATGTCTTGGATGTTAAACAAAAGCAGTTGTAAGAAAACATAAAACAGCGTGTGCAGCTGATATTTTCAGTGAGACTTAACCTACACAGTCCTTTGGAAACAAGAATCAGCTTCCTCTGGGTCATGTGGGTCAGATGAGGTTGCAGCAGATCCGCCATCGTTACTGCA
>NW_018131320.1:0-1129 GCF_001952655.1 Monopterus albus
TTGGTAGGTTTGACACTGAGTTACGAGATCTGGGTAACTGGGTGAACTCCAACAGAATAAAGATAAACATTTCTAAATCCATGATAATTGAAGACAGAAGAAGAGTCTTTGACAGTTGGCAGGTCCTCAAGTCCAGACTGCGCTTCAAGAAGCTTCAGGTTAATCCAGTCAAATTATTAGGAGTCCGACTTGACCAGCATCGGTCCTGGCAAATGCATTTTGACATGGTTGTTAAGAAAATAAGAAAATGCAAAGAAGCATTGCTAGAAGGAGGAGGAATCCTGATGATGCCCTCACTGACATCAAGGAGAGTGTGATTCATTCTGTAGTGTTTTCTCTCCTTGAGCCATCATTCAGTAAATACTGACATTTTAATGAACTTTGTCTTGCAGTCTAAAGACGTCCTTTAACTTAAATGTTTGTTATATGACATTATTCTCACTATGTCACATTTGACCCCCTGTAACATTTTGGCTGACTTGCTGTTGTCCATTGTTCTGCCTGAGAGAACTTTACTTAAGATAGCAGTGAAGAGGGAAGGTTCTCCTGTTTATTCTAGTTGTGCAGGTCAGACGCTGCGTTTTGGTTTCATTTCATTTGTCAGGTTACAATCTGGTTATTTTCTTAGATTTGTTGTGTTTGATATTTTACTTACTTTTTTTTACCGAGTTAAATTTGAAGGACACACTGTTGCTTTCTGATGGATAATATGCATCTATAGTTTAATGATCTTTGTCTCTTAGTCTTAACATGTACTTTAATGTAATGTCTCTGTCACGCAATAATATTATCATCATGTAACACTACTCCCCCATCACTCACACACACACACACACTTTAACATTTTGTAACTGTTGTTTTTTGCTCTTGTTCCATTTTAACTGACTCGTTTTTTACTTTTATCCGAGTACATATTTTACTGTAAAGCACTGAGCCATTATATTGTTTGTATTGAACTTCCCAGTTGTTCAGACTGATGTATCTCTGTGCCTGTTTCCTTCAACCATCTCCAGACTGGTCACAACAGCTATGTACTGTACTTATATATAACAGTGATAATTGAAAAGGATTAAATCATTTCATCGTCCAACAACAACAATGACAAATAAAAACAGTTAAAACCAGAGAT
>NW_018131321.1:0-1128 GCF_001952655.1 Monopterus albus
AGCTGGGTCAGTTTGGAGTAGAGGATGCCTGGGGTGTTGGTGTTAAATGCCGAACTGAAGTCCCCAAATAGGATCTGAGCATAGGTCTGTAATGGGAAATTTATATCAGCACCCTTTTTAGTGATTGTCTCTTGTTGTATAGCTATTTTATGCAGTTATTTGTGTGACTGATTGAATCTGTGCTAGCATGTGTCAGTATGTCTGTAAAGATAAACATGCCTTTGTGTGACTGATTGATACTGTGTCAGCATGTAACATGCCTTTGTGTGATTTAATGAACCAGCTTGTATCCTGTGTATAAAAAGACATGCAGATCTCCATTCAGGGAACTCCCACATCTGTTTTCTCATATTAAACACAGAAGACAAAGGGAAACCTTTGTTTTCCAGGTTCTAGGTTTTCAAGATACTCACTAGGGTGTTCCTGGGCCATCCCACTGCTGTTGCCGACTGCTGCATCACTGACAGTGGCTGTAAGGTTGACCAACAAAAAAAAAAGACTTTAACAAACTATTGAACATGTACTGTATTATTGTATACTTAGACTGAATATCAGGTAAGATAGTAAATGGGCCATGTATTAATCAAACTACTAAAAGGGGAGTTTTAGACTGGAATTAAAGGTAAAAGCAAAAACCCCTCAGTTTTATTGCTGCTTGCAAAATCAAGAATAAAATTAGCTCACTGCTGGTCTGCAATTGAGTTTGTGCTTGATATGTGTCCTGTTGCTCACATTCAGCAACCAATTTTAATCAGAATTATAATCAGAATCTGCTTTATTGGCCAGGTGTGTCGGACACACGAGGAGTTTGACTCTCAATGTGTATATACATATCCCCATGCAAGGAGCAAGTAAACAGTAGACCAGTGTAAGGCTGTATTACCAAAAATAAGCAGTATTAACAAACCACCAGGGCAAATGATGCAAAATTAAGCAGTATAAACAGGCAGTAAAAAATGCAGACAGGGGAATGCTCATTGTGGTGAGATAATAGGAACAAGGGAATAAAAACAGAGTACTTAAAAATAGAGACCAGCGCAAGTAAAAAGTAACTAGCATAGGCTGTGTAATATACCAAAAATAAACAAACAGTGCAAAGTTACACCAGGGGCCCGTTTCAAGAAGGAG
>NW_018131322.1:0-1128 GCF_001952655.1 Monopterus albus
ACATACTTTTTCTTGCCACTGTAAATCACGACAGCATTAATTGAGAAATTGTGACACACACCTGTATATGTCTGAAAATTCTTAGTGATGACAATGAAAAAAGGGTGCAAAGTAAATGTAGTCCCAGAGTGCAATGGGTCGTTTGACAGATGTAATAATGATGAACTATGAGATTGTTTAGCTAAAGAGTATCCATTAGCATCCATCCAGTATTTCTTCCATCAAACTCTCGTGAATCTCCAGAGACCCAGTTACTATGTTGAGGTCTGTGTAAAGTACACTCTGGTTCCAAATCAAACACAAAACAACACTCCCATCTTGAGTTTGGAAAAAGAAAAACAGGTGACAACTGGCAGTGTGGTTTGTCAAGCCTTTATTTTCTGACAGTTGACTGTACTATCTTGTTAATAGTACTGAAAGCTTGCTAACTCAGATCACAGATTGGTGGACAGGCTATGTGACTGGAGCTCAGCCAGGTATAACTGCAATCTGTACCGTGTGAAAAATCCAGCAGTAAGTTGAAAAGTCATCTAACATTGCCTCTTCCTGCTTTTCTGTAGGGACAGAAACTAGATAAGAATACTTTTAATATCCCAGTTTTGCACTGTATGTATAAATGTTTCTTGACAAATTAAGTTTTGAGAATGAAAACTGTCTCAAAAAATTAGCCTCTGTATCTTTATGTGGCTTCCTTTTTCTCATCTCACATCCCTCAGATTTATCTTGTGACCACATGCAAGTGTCAGACCTGTATTTTCTGCTGTTAGAATACATTTCCCCATGTCCATTTTGTTGTGCACAGTACTTTTACTGGTCAAAATTAAAATGATATCCTGTAAATTATTTTAATGCTCACTACCATAAATACAGGACAAAACCACTAGGTAAAAAAAGACACTTGGTCATGTTATACAAAAAATGAAATTATATAAACTGTTAAGTACACATGTTTTGTGTGTGAAAGTATGACTCAGGTAATGCTAAGAATGAAATCTATTGTGAGAGCATATGGCTTATTTTCAACTTACTGTAGGTATGGGTGCATGGTGAGAATTCTCAGTGGTATACAACTCAGAAAAAGGTGGATTGAGCCTTACTCCCATGGCATTATTTGCTTCTTTCAGCAAG
>NW_018131323.1:0-551 GCF_001952655.1 Monopterus albus
AATAAGGTGGCGGTTCAAGGAGGAGGGGTCCATAATTCTGCCAACATGACACCCGCACAGTCATGTTCAGGACAACAGTTGGTAGGCCTATAGAGCCTATACAGTACATAGGCCTACAGAACTGTTGTAAAATTGTAATCTCATAGGCTACAGGTGAATAGCAGTACAGTAAATATATTCAGGTACAAGTACAGCACCGGCAGGTATTAATTGAGATAGAGATCATCTTGTCACGAGCAAGGCACTAGTATACAGGTGCATCTCAATAAATTAGAATATCATGAAAAAGTCCATTTATTTCAGTAATTCAACTCAAATAGTGAAACTCGTGTATTATATAAATTCAGTACACACAGACTGAAGTAGTTTAAGCTGTAGTTTAAGCTGTTGGGGCTTTTAATTGTGATGATTTTGACTCTCATTTAACAAAAACCCACCAATTCACTATCTCAATAAATTAGAATATGGTGACATGCCACTCAGCTAGTCAACTCAAAACACCTGCAAAGGTGTCCTGAGCCTTCAAAATGGTCACTCAGTTTGGCTCACTA
>NW_018131323.1:665-1127 GCF_001952655.1 Monopterus albus
CTGTTCACAGAGTGCTGTATCCAAGCATGTTAACAGAAAGTTGAGTAGTAGGAAAAAGTGTGCAAGAACCGCTGAGAGGGCTGAGAGAACCGCAGCCTTGAGAGGCTTGTCAAGCAAAATCGATTCAAGAATTTGGGTGAACTTCACAAGGAATGGACTGAGGCTGGGGTCAAGGCATCAAGGGCCACCACACACCGCCATGTCAAGGAATTTTGGCTGCAGTTGTCGTATTCCATTCCATTCTTATTCCTCTTATCAAGCCACTCCTGAACCACAGACAATGTCAGAGGTGTCTTAGCTGGACTAAGGAGAAGACGAACCGGACTGTTGCCCAGTGGTCCAAAGTCCTCTTTTCAGACAAGAGCAAGTTTTGTATTTCATTTGGAAACCAAGGTCTTAGAGTCTGGAGGAAGGGTGGAGAAGCTCATAGGTGGCAAAAGTAAACTTAATATAGTTTATACT
>NW_018131324.1:0-1127 GCF_001952655.1 Monopterus albus
AGAAGTTCTTATGCATCTTCATCTGCCTCTTCATCTCTTCTAAAAGAGGAAGCTAAAAGAGCTACACTTCTCGCAAAGGCTGCTGCAATTCAGAAAAGACAGGCATTAGAGCTCGAAGAAGCACAATTGAAAGCAAAAAAGGAACAGTTGGACGTTGAAACTGCTATTGCAGAATCTACTGCAAGAATAAAAGTCTATGAAGAATATGCAAATCCATGTTTCAGAGAGAGATTAAAGGACAACGTGACGTCACGTGTTAAACATGAAGAAATCAATGCAGGCCTCAGTTCTCATACAGCATTTCAAGAAAGGCATGAGCCACATCCATGGTCGGCTCCTCCAATTTGTCTTCAGTCAAACCAAACCAGTCATGAGCAGAATAATGACATGAGAAACCTTTGCAAGGTAATGGAAAAACAGAATGACATTACAGAACTCCTTGTTAAGCAACAACGAGCCTCGCACCTGCCTCATGTGGAGATTCCAATCTTTTATGGAGACCCTCTGGAGTACAAGTCATTCTTGAGAGCATTTACTCATGCCATTGCAACAAGAACTGAAAACCCTGCTGATAAGTTGTACTACTTGGAGCAGTACACAAGAGGAGAACCCAGAGACCTTGTCAAGAGTTGCCAACACATGCAACCACACAGAGGCTTTACGGAAGCAATGAAACTGCTACAGGATCAGTATGGCAATGAACTAAAAATTGCTACAGCCTATATGGACAAGGCCTTTCAGTGGCCTCAGATAAAGCCAGAAGATGGAAAGTCTCTGAGTTCATTCTCCTTATTCCTTGTTGCTTGTCGCAATGCTATGGACGATATCGACTACTTGGATGAGATGGACAATCCAGTTAATATGAGGATTATAATCTCAAAACTGCCATACAAGGTTCGTGAAAAATGGAGATCTACTGCATTCGAAATTCAAGAAAGGAGTAAAAAGAGAGCCAGATTTTCTGATTTGGTAAACTTCCTCCATAAACAATCCAAAGTCATGAATGATCCGTTGTTTGGTGATATCAAAGAGCTAATATCAACTGATAAAAAGGAAAAAGCCAAAAATGCTGTAAAAGACACAAAAAAGGATGGATACAAAAGAAGCACATTTGCCACAGTCACAGC
>NW_018131325.1:0-1127 GCF_001952655.1 Monopterus albus
AGAAGAGAACAATCTGAACAGGAGGAAACAAACACAGTATCTGATGACAGTGTACTGAATGCCAGTCAAACAGCAGAAGATGACAACGGTTGCACAAGTTCTTTGGATTCATATAAAGCAACAGATTCCGAAAATGCTGAAAATGTAGATTGGTTACAAAATCCAAGTTCTGATATCCCTAGAGAATCAGAATCAGGTTGTCTGGGTGTACGCATGCCTTTCCTCACCACCTTTGATGGTTTATCCAGTTTACCAATTGTCAACTCAAATATGAACACAAGTTTTGCAGATCAAGCTGATGAAAGAGTGGTGGGTGGAGATGAAGAGCAGATACAGAGTCCAAGAAATGTACTAAACGAATGTCACATGGGACAAGAGGAAATGGAAACGGAGAGCAACATGTGGAAACTGCGTGCCAACCGTGTAAGACAAATCCTCTTACTCAAGAAAGAGTACTCTTCACAAAAGTGGTCCCATAAATGCAGCCTAGAATTCAATGTTGGATTTGGCCCAAAGCAAAACATCAGTGTTGAGTTTTTGAGTAATACTGATCTGATTGAAGTTGCTAGATTTGCCTTGGCAATGAATTCATCCCAACAGGATTTTATCATGGAGATTCTTGAGTACAACTTTGACTTTGGCCTACAGAGCAAAAACCATAGGCAAACTTTTGTAGACGAAGTTATGAATAGAGTAAGACGCCTTAAAAATAGTGATGATGCAGTCAAGTTCTCAAGAGAGGTTTTTGATCTTCCTTGCCCCGTGTCGTCATTTAATGTGACAAGTCAAAGCAACGATCCTGAGCTTGGCAGCATATCAGGAATAGAGAAGTGTGATACTGCTTCCGTGTGCCCTCCTGATTCACATGCCAGAGCTAAAGAACCTACAGACCTTTACCCCTTTTGCAAGGATATTGGTCTGAAGCTACATGTAAACCACAACCAGGCAAATAAAAAGCTTGAGATTAGCAAGCTGACCAATGGAGCAATGACTGAAGTGACAAACTTTGCTGAAAAGTTGTGTGGAACATTTGAGCAGATTTGTCTTGATGTCCTCAGACACAACTTTGATTTTCAAAGTAGAGATTCTGACTTTGCTACAAACATTATTTCACAAATTCCTGTAAT
>NW_018131326.1:0-1126 GCF_001952655.1 Monopterus albus
TCATCAATACAGCTGTTATATGTATAGGATTGGAGTGCCATGTGAAACAGTGCTCACCACCATCATCAATAAAATACTGTAGGAAGGGTGAGAAAGGGAAAGTAGCACAATTTTGAATTTGGGGAATATTAATCACTAGAGAGCACACTCTTGGTACTTTAAGCATATGTTGCTGTTAAAACAACACTTTTACAACAGGGTATTGCTTCTTTTATTGCAGCTGCAGTAGTAGATTGTTAGATTTTCTGTAATACTGCAATGCCAAACTAGGCATATACTCTAGTAATTTAGCAACAGTGTCACTATTATATAGTCCACCAAAGAATACTGACTGTAAAATGTATAGGTATGAAGATTGTTAATTTATTATAAAATATGTTTTAAAAAATGACTTTTTAAATTGTTTTAAACATTAAACATTCCCATTCCAACTCTGTCTTGATGCATACACAGAGTATTGATCCATAATGATCTTCTCAGGTCACTCTAGGAAAGAAAGCTATGTGTGGTGGAAATAAAAAATGTTGACAAACACTCATAGAACAATGATAACCTCTGAGCATAGCAAATTAACAAGTCTCAAAATCTAATCACGGACTCACACAGTTCTGGTAAAGTGAGCATTACAGAACTAAATAAATGAATCAAGGCTCAGTGTTTTACAAAATGGCTGCCAGTGTTTGACAGACACTTTAACAAGTCCAAGCGGTCAGTGTGTCTCTTAGCAGGCTGGGTGTAAATGTCCAGTATAATAAACTCCAGCCCTGGTGCAAATACAAAGAGAGAGACAAAGACAGATATATACACACACAACATATTCCATTTCACAGTCTACTGGAATCTGGCAATTTGTGAAAGCTTATACCCTGACTCCCAGTGACCCCCACACAATTTTAGAGTGATATCTCCAGATGTATTACACAGCAGTCAAACACCCTGGGAGAGGAGAATGGAGAGACCTAGAATTTTCACTCAGGCTTTGCTGGTTGCTATTGTGCTGCCTTTAGTGGTCTGCTGGGGATCAAAATAAAAAAAACAACAAAATAAATAAATGAAAACAAAAAACCCAGCACCTAGAAATTTCCCTTCCACACAACCCTTATTTATTGTGTGGATGCTGTAAAGC
>NW_018131327.1:0-1126 GCF_001952655.1 Monopterus albus
CCTCAGAGTAGTGCATTCGATAACACAAACCTCTAATTCGACACATCAAACACATTAAAGCTCTGCTGCACATTAAAAACCGAACAACCACGTCTGAAACTTCTGTCAGTCATTTTGCTAGCATTAGTCACTGGAGCCTCACAACCCCTCAGTCTGTCTGCCTACCTGCTTTCCTGTCTCTAGCCATTCCCCATCCCCCGCCCTTCCTTCACTCGTTCGGCTCTCCATCCTCACTCAAGGCGCTGTCTCTTTTTTATGGGTCCCTGTAGAACAGGGATCTTTTACAGGCCGACTGGACTTTAGAAGCCCCTTGTTTAGCAGCATCCTGCCTTAATTAAAAACCCCTTTTGTGCTTTCTGCCTTTAACAATGGAACAAGAGAGAAGGGAGGTAGAGCAGGGTTAGAGGGATAGAGAGCAGTAATGTAAAGAAGAGGAGAAAGAGAGAGTATGCAGAGATAGAGGAGGAGGAGGAGAGATGGCAGTGAATAGGAAGTGATAGGGAGACAGGCAGATAGATAGTAAGGTAGACAAAAGGAGGGATGGAGAGATATGGACAGAGAGAAGATAGCTGTTAATTACAACTGCCATTAAGAAGACACCAGTCAGCCCCCTGAGGGAGAGGAGAGGAGAGAGGGAGTAAGAGACAGCAGTGAGGGACCGCAAGATGAGGAGAGGAGTACCATAATACTTCTCTAATGATTTAGTTGTTTTGTTGGCACAGTTTAGCTTTTTGTGACTTCTCCTAACTTGTTAAACTGTGCCTGTACTGAAAGCGGGAGCTTGAATATGACCATGCATGAATTGGTCTGTGTGTGGTTTGTGTATGAGTGTGTCATGTGTGTGTGAAGCTGTCTTTTTGATGACTGAGCAGCAGAGACGCTGCTTACTGATTACCTTCATGTAGAACAAGTTGCTATTGACTGGAGAGTGACAGATGATCACGGGCCCTGAGCACGTGTATGTGTTTGTGAGACTGTGCTGCTACTGTAGATGCATGGGTATTTCCTTTTTTATACTTAAGTCTCTCTTTTATTACCTTTTCTCTTCTTTCTCTTCATTTCTCTTAAGAAGAGAATAATAAATGTGATGGCTGGATGGATGGATTTTGTGTGTGTGTGTGTGTGT
>NW_018131328.1:0-1126 GCF_001952655.1 Monopterus albus
AAGTAATGACATCACATGGGAAATTAATTATTCATTGTGGAAGAGACAAAGTGGAATAAAACGGAAGCTTTCCTTTTCCTAACTCTACTAATGTATCGCTTTTGCATATGTGAACAAACAGAATCACGAGAACTGAAGGAGTAAATCCCGGTTGTGTGGTGCTACAGCTTCTGCTTTCTTTAGTCCTTACAGGGGGACTGTGAGAATAATGTCTTTGTCTGCCACGCTGCCCTCTTCTTGCATGGGAGCAAAGAACAAGCCGCTCTAACAACGCACGGCTCCGTGCCAGCTCCAGAGAAAGCCATTTGGACATCTAATAGCTGTGGACCAGGCCGGCTTAATGTAAGCCTTATTGTGATTACCTGATGTAATGACAGCCAATCCAAATACAGTCTGTAAGCCATTACGAGCTGAATAAGAGGAACACATTATGCATTGCGCTATGTCAGCCTAACAGGGTCTGAACAATGCAGCATGAAAAAGTTTCCACCCGTTTAATGTGACTCCTAAGGGAATAAAGAGGAACTGTTTAGGGAAGTTGTACATCCTAAATACCAGCAACTGTGACTTTAAAGGCTGGAAAAAGGCCCTGCAAGCCCGATCCAAAATTTCAATGTAAACACAGACAAAGGGCTGGAAACATTTATTCAAATCTAACTTAGTCAGCAACCCCATTTGAAGTGTGCGTCTCCAAGCTTGTATCAGTAAAATCACAGGAAATGTAGAATAGCACTAATAGCTGTAACATAATGTCGTCATACATCAAACTTATTAAGATACCTGCAAGAAAATCGACTGGGCAATTAGTTCCAGCAGGAACTTTTATTGGGCAGAATGACTGACTGACATACATGACATGAAATTGGCTGAAATTGTAACACCCAGATTGAGGCCAATTTTCCCTTTCTTGCACACAAAGAAACAAGTGTGCGCAACTGATTTTCCGCCCTTACTCCTATTAACTAAACTGTAGCCAATTTGTCCAGATATGAGAGTAGTGTAGGGGAAAACCTGACACCAATCCAATTCATGTAGAGTATCAAATAGTCAAGGCTGTTTCAAAACATCATTCACTTATTTGCTGCTTCATAAACTGCTTTTCAAAGCCTTTCCAAAAAAAAAAAAA
>NW_018131329.1:0-1126 GCF_001952655.1 Monopterus albus
GTGTACCTAATAAACTGGCAACTGAGCGCACACCCAAACGCTCACAAGGCAGTGGTGCTGAATTTCCTCCATTAGTTCACCATTTCAAATGGAATGATTATTGCTGATATAAACTATTGCTACTTAGCTTCTCGGGACTTGTTTAAAATGAAAAACTGAAGAACAGGAAAACTAGAAAGCAGACCACGTCACGGAGAAACCTTTGAGCATGAGCCACGGTAACATCAGCACATTACAATCACTGGTTTGTACCTGTTTTGAAGGTTCTCCACTTCGTCACTGGCATTGAGGTTTTGCTGACTAATATCTTCAGGATGCAACACTGTCATCTCAGTGTCAACATCTGAGCGTGCAAAATCTTCTGTTCCAGTGTCCATTGTTGCAGTATCTTGATGAATCTGCTTTAGCCTCTCACCATAACTCAGCGCTGCTCTGTTGATCACATTCTAAACAGGCATGCTTGAGTTTTCATGCTCAGCGTAATCTTGAAATAGAAAACTAGTCTTCCAGTGTTTCATGTGAAGCATTTGCAGCATGTTCACATTGGCTGAACCCTTGCATTTGGCATATGCAATAAAACAGGTTAATCTGAAGTTGCAGCCTGTCACTAATATCAACTGTTAGGAAAATGCATCATCATGAGGTAAATGTCTCTGCTGTATGTTTCTTGCCAGGTCTAATTTTGTTCTGGTAGCAGAGATCCAATGTCACAAGCCTGTCCGCAAGTCAGTTGTGGGCATTTAAGAGTGTTCAGAGAGTTCACTTTGGTTTTTAGTTGTGCATAAACAACTCCTATGTTAAACGTTTACAGCTGACAGTGAACTAGTGGTGAAACTCAGTGGGTAAATACCCAGTCTGAGCACCAACACCTCCACCTTTACTAGCCAGTCCCTGTAATAAAAATATTTATGGACTATTGTACTATTTTAATCTTAAAAAATCCACCATTTTTGTATCTGAAATGCATTTACTCTTGATCTGTGCTCCTATGAAAATGTCAGCCTTGCACCTGTTTATGTCAGTCTTGCAGTGCGACAGGGATACCACACAGGAAATAAAGACTGGGGGAGTTTTGCTTGTAGTCAGCGCGTTGTATCTGAGCAAAAGTTGTCCTAACCTGCTCAAT
>NW_018131330.1:0-1125 GCF_001952655.1 Monopterus albus
GGGATGGGCAACTGGTGGCCCGGGGGCCGCATGCGGCCCGCGTCCTCACTCGAAGTGGCCCTCAGATTAATTTCCAAAAAACTTTCAAAAGCTTCCTCCAATGCACAAAATCATTTCAAAATTATTATACAGTTCGCCGATAGATGGCGCTCCCTATGAAAACAAGCGGTTGCTCCGTCCCTTCTTCATTAGCGAGTAAGACAGATGCAGCAGAGGTGCAAAAAGAAAAATTGACCAGGAAAATCGTGTCTTTCAAGTAAGATGGGAAACTGATTATTTGTTCATAGATTTTAAAGGTAAACCCATGTGTCTAGTTTGCTTAGAAACGCTATCAGTCATGAAAGATTTCAACATAAGTCGCCACTACAACACCGTGCACAAAGTTAAATATGAGAAGTATACCGCTGCTGCGCTGCTGCCAACCTCAACCTCAAAAGTACAAAAACAACAGTATTTTTTTTTTTTTTTTAACCAGAGCCACAACCACACAGGAGTCTGCTCTCAATGCGTCTTACGCTGTTGCACTTGAGCTTGCCAAAGCAAAGAAGCCCTTGTCAGATGGCGAACTTATAAAGAGGTGTGCTATTGAAATGGCCAAAGCTTTTGGGGAGGATAACCTGGTGAAAAACCTTGAAGGGATCTCATTGTTTCGTCGCATGGTGACTCGCAGGGTTTTTGACATTCACGATCATATCGAAGGAAAAATGAAACAAGTTATGCATGACTGCAAGTACTTCTTCTTGGCCTTGGATGAGAGTACTGATGTGACAGACGTTAGCCAGCTACTGATTTTTACAAGAACCACTGCATGACACCGCTAGGGGCACGGACATTTTTAATGCCATTAATGATGTTGCAATTGCATATGGGCGCTTTGACAAGCTGTCCGCGGTTGTTACGGATGGCGCACCCGCGATGCAGGGGAGACGCACCGGATTTGCAGGGCTCCTTCAACAGTGCGGAGTGAACTGCCCTATACTGCACTAGGGGTGCACTGAACTTTCGGCCACCGAAAATCTTCGGCCGAAAAGGCCATTTTTATTTCGGGCCGGAATAAAAAATAACGCTGAAAAGGCACGCTAAAAATGCCCCGCTCAACCCCACCCATCCTCGCGCAGCACAGGT
>NW_018131331.1:0-1124 GCF_001952655.1 Monopterus albus
CATATGATACTAAAATAATCATGTAAAAATCTTTGCTAATGCAGATCATAATGTCAATCCTAGAATTTCATATGTTGATAATCTGAAGCCAAGACAATCAGACCTTACACCCACACACTATTCTCGTGCAGACAGTTTAGTCATCTCAGTATGTATCTGCACAACTTCCTGTTGTTCTGAGTCTCTCTGCACAAAGCATTTCATGGGCACAGGTCAAGTCTTTCCAAAGGTCAAACAGATTAAACAATTATTTGAACAGTTTTGCAAATACATAACATAGCACTATATCATTTTATCAAGAATTTCATTCTACACGACTCGGCTCATTCTTCACTACAACAGACCAGTACAGAGACCACCTTACTGTGGACGCCGCACCAATCCATCTGTCAACCTGCTGTTCCATTTTTCCCTCACTCATGAACAAGACCCCTGAGCTACTTAAACTCCTCCACTTGAGGGAGCAATTCACCTCAAACCTGGAGAGAGCAATCCACTTTTTGCCAATTGAGAACCTCAGAATTGGAGGTGCTAATTCTCATCCCACTGCTTCCCACTTGACTGCAAACCCCTCCAGTGCACGCTGTAGATCTTGAACTGATGAAGCCAACAGAACCACATCATCTGCAAAGAGCAGAGACAAGATTCTGTGACCACCAAAACAGACACCCTCTGTTCCCTGGCTGCACCTAGAAATTCTATCCATAAAAATAATGAACAGAATCTGTGACAAAGGGCAAGCTTGGTGGAGTCCAACATGCACTGGAAAGAGGTCTGACTTACTGCCGGCAATGCGGACCAAGCTCCTACTCTGATCATACAGGGAACGAACAGCCCGTAACAACAAGCCCCAAACCCCACAATTCCGAAATACCTCCCACAGCATGCCACGAGGGACACGGTCAAATGCTTTCTCCAGATCCACAACATGTAGACTGGTTGGGCAAACTCCCATGAACCCTCCAACACCCTAGTGAGGGTATAGCGCTAGTCCAGTGTTCCACGGCTGGGGCGAAAAATGCATTGTTCTTCCTGAATCCGAGGTTTGACTATCAGCCAGATTCTCCTCTCCAGTATCCTGGCATAGACTTTCCTAAGGAGACTAAGAAGTGTGATCCCCCTAT
>NW_018131332.1:0-1124 GCF_001952655.1 Monopterus albus
GTTACCTCAAATTTAGGCAGAACTGGGAAGAAAATAGCCATTGGTATTCTTGCTTCATTACAAATCACCAATATGGCAAATAAAATTGGTCTTAACATACCATATCTCTCCACCTTGAAACTCTGAATTATTTTGTCTTCACCAGCTGACGCACTGATTTGGTAGGTTCCTTCACGGGCCTCAGAGCTCAATGAGTAAGAAAGCTGCAATATTTTACCACTGGATGTTTCATTCAGCCACTGTCCAATCCGGTTGTTGTTGGGATCCTGGTAAATAGGGAGGAACATGAGTCATCTCCAACAGAAACCTTGTTAAATGCAGCACATTCCCTCCACCCTCCCAAATTTTCAGCCAAGAGCACTAATCTGACAACTACAATCTGCTGCTGATAGCCCTAGAAACAGACAAGGTAAATTTGCTCCAACTTCAAGGTGGAAGAGAGACTTCCATCTGCCAAGTGTTTATATTTCTAAGGTCAAGAATGACTTTTGCTCATGTTTAATTGGGTTCCGCAAGTAATTTTACTGTACACAATTGTTCAAGCTGTTAGAATATTCTGTCAAAGAAGCATGGGTGTCACAACTGAAGTCAATTGCTACTTGTTAGCTAAAAATGTAGGGACATTTTCTTACCTCAACCTCGATGATGTTGTACTGCAAAAAAGGTAAAGAAAGTTTAATCAGTCCTTATACAGTTAGTCTGGTTAAATCTCTTTATTCAACAAGTCTGATGAGCAGTCACTGCTGTGGAGTTCTACAATTGATTGCAGAGCTCAACCCTTGCAAATTGATTAAGGTTAAACATGTGATCTTGCTGATGCTGTGATATGTTTTTACTTGGGTGACAGTTTGCTTAAAAGGCACCATGGTGTACCACCACTCACGAATTAAAGGGCCTGTAGCATGCTCCGTCCCAAGAACTAATCATCTTACGTGACCGCTCAAAACAAGGCGTGCGCATGTTGCAAGTCAAGGCATGTTTTGAACTCTGGCAATTAAATCTTATGCAGTAGTTTAGCAATTTCCCTGAATGTCTAACTCAAGGTCACTGACCAGCAACAGGAGTTGTGCATGTTCATAAACTATCCTCTTGTCAGGAGGTGGCTCTTGTGGATGTCTGATCAC
>NW_018131333.1:0-1123 GCF_001952655.1 Monopterus albus
TTATGGGTTTGTTTCTGTAGATATGACACAGTAACAACACTAAAACAGTCACTCCTATTTTTTATCACAGGCAGTTTCAACATATTTGTTGGAGAACTTTTCCTTGATGACTGTATGCGGAAGAGTGTCTTTTGTTATTGCTTATCAACTTCTATCAGCTCAGCATTGTGATTATGATGAGATAAGGGTCAGGTATTGAGCCCTAATGCAAACTGAACCACAGCCAGCTCTAGGTGTGGTGTTATAGAGGTAAACTGTGATGTCTTACAAAATACAGTATAATAACTCAGGTTTTTGTAATGATGCAATGTTATTTGATCTTCTGCTTAGGTTTGCTATTTTATTATTCTTTTTTACTAAAGCCTGTACATTTGTGTTGGAACTACACAGTATGTTAAGAAAGAAATTCAAATGCTGTGCCTTACATCAGCAGTTCTCAGAAAACACTATTAGAATTACAAAAATCTGTTTTCCAGTACTCGGATTTATAAAAGAAGAATCATAACTCGTGTCAGCAATAAGTATCCGTAGATTGACACTCTGCTTCTTGTTTTTGAGTGTATGTGGCATTTGTACAGCAATGGGATGAGGTTGCAATACTCGTGTTGCACTAAGAAAAACAGTCAGACTTCAAGATTAGGAAAGTGAAATTTTCACATTCAGGGTGGAACATGTTTGCTTGACTGTCTGGACAGTAATCATATCTTGCTGATGGTTATCACATTAGGTCCCACAGGTTTGTCTCCACACCCTTTTGCCCTATTACTGGTTTGCTGTGCCTATAAAGATTGTATCTTTTCATTCCTTGTCATTTACTGTTGGACTTGGTGGTGACCATTCAGCTGAATTATCTGCATGTTTTAATAAATTCATAGAAGACAACTGAGCTCCTTGTTCCTTTCTCTCCACTTATATTAGTTTTGCCCTAACAGGGAGCAATACTACCTCTAAGGAAAGGAAACTTAAGATAGTACTGTTTTGTTTTGTTTTTCTATATTGACAATATGAAACAAAACAAACAGGATGTGGGTAGGAAGAAAGAGGATGTGACTTTGCACAGATGCAGTGTTGCCTTCAGTGACCACTGATCCAGTTATTTTAACCACGCTAACTCAGAGACGAA
>NW_018131334.1:0-647 GCF_001952655.1 Monopterus albus
GACACACATGTAGAGTAAATTTAGGCTAGGGTGGACTTCATTTACATTGGAATCTTGAAAAATGCATTTAATATAAATATAGAGAAAGGAATGATTCCTTTTGATTAAGGACAACATTGATCAAGAGAAGATAAGAATAACATCATTTTAGTTTATCCTGACTGAATCCTCTTCACTTCAGTGACTCAGGAGCAGCAACATAAAAAGACATTTGTGTCTTTTCTCAGTCTATCCACAGTTTCTTTCTACAGTATGTTGGCCTCACAGGAGTTAGGCTGCAGTATCTCAAGTGTAACAATGAGTTTAACTGATTTTCTAAACCAGGGATAGAAAAACGCATAGATCACAGGGTTTAGACAGGAATTAAAATATACCAGAAACATAATAAATGTATTCATGGAAGAACTCAAAATGAGGTCAGAGCCGGAGAGTGTCAAACAATAATATGGACAGTAACACATGAGGAACACAGCAACAAGGACACCAAGAGTCCTGGCTGCTTTCAACTCTGATTTCTTAACAGTTACAGTCACTGAACGCTGCAGTGTGACTGCTGCAATGTGGGAGCGCATGGCACGGGCCTGAGACACAGCCACCACAAACACTCTCATATACAGAATGATGATGGCAGTGATGGGAAGGATAAA
>NW_018131334.1:786-1123 GCF_001952655.1 Monopterus albus
CTCTCTTTTGAGTGATTTTGGTGGGGTAGTGCAGAGGGTCACAGATAGCCACATAACGATCGACTGATATGAGAACCATGTTTACTATTGAGGCACATACAGTGACAAATGGTAAGACATAAAACAGAACACACAACAGGTCACCCAGGAACCATCAGGGTTCTGCTAAGAATATTTGTATTGGCATCACAAAGAGGCCGATGAGGAAGTCACCAACAGCCAGAGAGAGGAGGAGGAGGTTGGTGGGTGTGTGGAGCTTCCTGCAGTGAGAGAATATCATCACTTTGAGTATTACAAACACTAACGACAGTTAACATAATGACAGTTGAAACAATAT
>NW_018131335.1:0-1123 GCF_001952655.1 Monopterus albus
CTCCTGTGTTTCTCTCTGTCTCTTGGATATTGATCTTCTTGCTCCCTCACTTTTTTTCATACTCTTCATCTGCATTTTTGTTAGGCTTTGAGTTCTTATCACCAGTGTAACAAGTTGGTAGTGGGTTGTTTTGGCTGATGCATGGACTTTAGTTACTACAACAGCAGTTATGTCTTAAAAGCGTGTTAAAAGCCCACAAAAGTAAATTATATAATAAACTGTCACGTTTACTAATGCAGCATGAACTTAAATATGTGCAGAACAGGATGTATGGTTGGTGGTATAGTAGCAAATCTTTAAATGTATGCAGCCGACCTTGTGATTTCTAGTCACAGTTCAGCAGGTCTTTAGCAGCTCCTGAACGTGTGCTCGGTGTTTGGAGAGCTGCACGATATTGTTAAAAGTGTTATTATGATATGACGCACAAACGAGGGCAGGTCCCTTGTATTTCCTTCCTTTAAGTTGTCTGGTAATATTTTAACTGTGTGTAATGAATTTAAGTATTTGGGTCATGACATAAATGATTGTTTGTCCGATGATGGGGACATATATCGGCAGTGCCGTATGTTGTATGTACAAGCTAATGTATTGGCACAGAAATTTGGTTCATGTTCGGTTGGAGTAAAATTGGTTTTGTTTAAAGCTTACTGTACTTCCTTGTACACTGCCCATCTAATTATAAAAAGGGCAGCCTTCAGAAATTGTCAGTGGCTTATAATGATGCCCTAAGGCTATTATTGAAAAGACCTAGATGGAAGAGTGCTAGTGAATTGTTTGTGTCATCTTGAATCAGTACATTTTCTGCTACGTTAAGAAACTTGATATATAAATTTGTCGCTTGAATTGTTCTGAAAATAATATTTAATTTTTGACCAATGTTGCATACAGTGACCTGCGATTTACTTCAAGTCTCTGGAAACACTGGTATTCCTGCCTTTTAAAGGGATAGTAGTTTATGGTTGATGCCTTGTATTCGGTTTTTCTTTTTATTGTTTCTTCTTCTTTCCTTTTTAATTGTTTTGTATTGTTTTTTAGTTTTTGAACTTGGACCTTGAGTCTATAATAAAGTGTCATTTATTCATTCATAGCGGACTATTCAGTTGTTACGTCTGTGACTCGGGCC
>NW_018131336.1:0-1123 GCF_001952655.1 Monopterus albus
TTGGCTGGATGCAGACTTTGAACTGGACCGGTACCTGGGCTGTGACTGATAGCGTTTTACGGGTCTGCAGGAACACTAGCACAGAGAAGTATACATACTGGGAAATGCCTTTTTGTGTCGGTGACAGCTTCGAAACACACAGTCATCTTGTTGTAATGTGTGTCTGCTTTTATTTCCTGTGTTTCAGAATGGTCGTTTCTCTGTGCTGCAGACAGGGGGCGCTGTAGGCTTTTGTGTGAACCCTGTGACCGGAGAGACGATACGGACGGCCACACCGAGCGCCACAGGACAGCTGACATGTACACACATGCACCGACACTGCTCTCAGTGATCTGTCCACTGTCACACTTTACTCTGTAACCTGGTAAACTGTGTGGTACGTCCAGGTCCCAGCTGGTGTGAGCTGCAGGGTCTCCAGTGTCGTGCTGATGGCTTCTTCACCCCAATGCAGTGTGATGTCACTACCTGTTGGTGTGTTTCTGAGGATGGGCAGGAAGTGGATGGGACCAGGACACCTCGAGGGACTGGACAGGCACCGTCATGTGATCGTAGGTCTTCTTTGCCTCCTCGGGTTAGAAGGTTGCGCTTGGTGTGGTGGCAACAGATTGAGACTGATCAATTCAGCTGAACCTGTGTAGAATCTGAAGTTTTTCTCCTTCACTTCAAGCTGCTGATTTGTCCTTTCCAGGTCCTCTTTGCCCCGACCCCGTCATCACTCATGGTGCACTGGTCTGCAGCCCAGCAGCTGATGCCCGTCAGCGCTGTGATCTCATCTGTCACCGTGGTTACCAGAATTCCCTCCCTGTCAGTAGCTTCCTCTGTGAAACTGAGAGTCAGCAATGGGATGGAGACAGCAAACCCCTGAGTGGAGCCTGTCAGAGTAAGAGCTTTAAAGGACCATGCCACTGTTTTATCTCTGAGTCACAGACATGTCACTGTGGAAACAAACGCTGCACGGTAACATCCCCATAAGCTCGACCACACACCAAAGTCTGGATCCACATTGTATTCCAGATCTGCTGATCCATTGTGTTCACACTTATAGAACTCAGGGAAAACTGGCTTCTGTGAGATGACACACGATGCTACAGACTTACAGCTAAGATCAGATTCTAGCTGAAAC
>NW_018131337.1:0-1123 GCF_001952655.1 Monopterus albus
AAATGACAAAGAGGCAGAGCGCCATGTGTGTGGAGCTGCTGAAGCCAAACACAGCAGGTGAACGATGTTCTTCCACCGCAGCAGGATGAACAAACTAACCAGCCTCTCTGCTGCACAGCTCTTCTCCTCAGCATCAGGCCGACTGTGCTTCGAGCTCCTTCAACGTTTCTGCTCTGGACACAAAAAGAATCTCATTGGCTGAGTTGGCCTTGGGTGGGCGGGGCCAGGCATTTGCTGGTAGTGAAGCATCAGCATTGAAGCTATAGAAAAGATTTGTGGCTCTCAGATAGCAGTGAAGTTCACAATGTGTGACTCCTTCTAGTGCACGTTGTGGAACATTGTGTTGTGTTTGCTCCAGAGGTCGTTGTACAGATACTTGTTGTTTCCTGTCACTGTGGGCTGCAGAGCACAGTAGTACATAGCAGAGTCTGTCACTGCAGCAGACGACAGCTGCAGATGAAACTCCTTTGTGGCTCTGTCATGTCTCAGAGACGACCCTGGTTTGTTTTCTTCATGTTCCATAATGAGAAGCTGTGGAGATGAACTGGTCTTCTGTTGATACCAGCAGAGCATGTTGACAGAGCCTGAATAGCTGCAGGACAGAGTCACATTGTTTCCTTCTAAAGCCATCTTTACTACTACTATTACTTTCGTTTTACTAAATCCTCAGAGGATCCTGAGAAGAACAAAGATGTGTTTCAGCATGAAACCTGGATTCCTGAAGTTGAACACAGTGGTAGAAAAACAGTGGTAAATGTGTTTGACTCATGTTTAACTTGTGGTGTTAACACTGACTTACCAGTGTGAGGGGAGACTATCAGCATCCAGATGAACAGCAGCAGCATTATTTTCCCTTGTACAGGATGAGCAGCAGAGAGAAGACAGCGGCTTCTCAGTTCCAACACGAAGCCTTTCGTATTCAGCGGTGCAGCTCCTCCTCCTGCTGAGCTCGGTTTCCATTCAGGCCGATGGAGGCTTTAGGAATAATGGTGACGCTGCAACTGTCATCATCCAAGAAGGTCAGACTGAAGGAGAAACGTGCAAGAAATTCACCTGAAAGACTCTCTAGAGAAATGATGGCCTGACAAAGTGGACTCTGAACAGAACTGTACAGAAGTTCTGA
>NW_018131338.1:0-956 GCF_001952655.1 Monopterus albus
TTTTAAGACTATAAACTCGGTTATCAACCCTTCTAGTGCTGTGTTTTCTGAACTTTCGAATACTTTGTGTGACGATTTTCTATTGCATTTTAGTGAAAAAGTCCGGGCCATCAGAGTGAGTCCTTTACATCTTCCACCTTATGCCCCAGCTGTGTCCTACCCCAGTGATACCTTTACCTCGTTTGCTCAGGTGTCCCTCTCAGAACTTAAAAAATGTGTGCTTCAGCTCAAACCCGCTGCTTTTCCACTTGATCCCCTACCAGGGAAGATTTTTAAAGAAGTTATTGATTTTATTGGCCCTGGGCTGGTCAACTTTGTTAACTCATGCTTGAGTTCTGGTTCGGTTCCTCTGCCCCTTAAGCATGCGGTTGTTAGACCATTACTTAAAAAGCCCAACCTTGACGCTACGGTATTAGGAAATTTTCGGCCAATATCCCTATTGCCTTTACTTGCTAAAGTTATGGAGAAGTTGGTGCTTACTCAGTTGCAAACTCACTTAAAATCTTTAGACTTGGGTGACAAATTTCAATCTGGGTTCAGGGCCCGACACAGCACGGAGTCTGCTTTACTCAAGGTACATAACGATGTTGCATTAGCCTTGGATGCTGGACGTCCAGTTATTTTAGCTTTGCTGGACTTAACTGCGGCATTTGACAAAATGGACCACTCCATTTTACTTTTAAAACTTCAGCACCTTTTCGGCCTGTGAGGGGAGGTGCTAAGGTGGTTTGAGTCCTATCTTACTGATAGAACCTATTCGGTTATGATTGGTGACCATTCTTCCGGCGCAGCTTTCCCGACTTCAGGTGTCCCGCAAGGCTCCATTCTGGCCCCTTTGCTATTTTCCTTGTACCTGTCACCGCTTGCCGCCATTATATCTAGCCACAACATTCCCTTCCATTTTTATGCTGATGATATTCAAATCTATATGCCGCTGGTTCAACCGGAGTCAGGTT
>NW_018131339.1:0-1121 GCF_001952655.1 Monopterus albus
GACAGGATTCCTCTTGTTGTGTTGGTAAATCTAAATCTGTCGTCAAATGGAAACATGGCCTCAAACATGGGCCCTTTAAAGAGGCGTCATCAGTGCTGGGGGACTTTATTCACCGTGACACTCGGCTCCATTTCTCACCACAAGTGAAGACAGACAACATGATTGTGATCAATTCCTGCAGAGATTTATGATCAATCTAACAAGCTTTTCAGTTGAACTACAAAATATGGCTGCGATTACTCAGCATTACAGAAACTAATGTCTTTATTTAAATGAGAATAAAGTCTTATCACAGCGGCGTTTAAATCAGACAAACGATGGCAGGACTTAAATAATGACTCTGCCTTTATGTTGGCCTTACATTAATATTCCCTTTTATCTCCGTCCAGGATGTTAATAACGGGATTCTGGGGGAATTAATACTTTAGATCATTAGGGGTTCAGAGCCATATGAGTGCCAGGAGCGAGCGCTCAGGTCGTCATTAATAACCATCATACAACTCGGCCAGAGTGGCTCTTTGGTGCCTCGCCGCTGATGATCCATCATGAATGCTAATGACAGCGAATGGCAAAGAAATGGCACCGTTTAACTCCTCAGGCCTGCTCCATATGTGTCACGTCCTCCCCCAGAGCTGGCTCAGGGGCCGTGGTGGGGGGGGCTCTGTGCCCTCTGACAAGGAGCTGCTGGCAGCAGGTAGCCCTCTCTTTTACCAGAGGAACCACTGGTTCTAGTTAGTGATTGGCCTGTTAGGATACCACCCCACTACAGGTACGCACTGCTCAGTTGTCTGAGCGCCACCCTAGTTTAACCCAGTGGGTGTGTTCAGCCTGAATCTGGTGGGTCAGTCACCTCTTTGGGTCATGTTCCCCTCAGGATGAGCTGTGATAACCGGTGAGCCTCTGGTGCCTCAGCTAGCCACAGAAAGCAAAGCCTCGACCTTCACATTGACCTTCAGCTTATCACAGCAGGTTGTCCTCTGGCTCTAATGGAGAACAGGGGTTCTGTCCTCACGGCCGCTAAATGATGAAAGGAGCTAAACAGCAGCGTCCTGTGGGACATCATCTGCCTGGCACAGCGCATTTCTGCTCTAACATAAACTGTAGTAAACCCTGCAGCCCAC
>NW_018131340.1:0-1121 GCF_001952655.1 Monopterus albus
TAAATAAATAAAGACAAAAAAGTGCCCCAAAAATAACTTTCAAAAGTTGGAAAATAAAAATTGCACAACACTTAAAAGAGGGAGGCATCAGTCTGTTGCTCTAAGCAGAGTGTCCGGTGCTGTCTGTGGTTCTGAAGAATGTTATGCATTTTGCTGAGTTTCACATTTTACAAAGCAGTGAGTTGCAAGAACTCAGACCGAAGCTACAGTGTCAGGTGCAGTCAACCATCATTCTGGCATAACCAGCAAATTGCTGCTCCCAGACAAGCCAGACACCATCATCCCTAAACCTTTGAACACAAGCCTTGGTGGTCTTCTGACTGGTTCAGGATGTTCAATTTTGGCCTGTCCTCAAACAATTAGTATCCATTCTACCAGGAGTAATTTGGCCAGGAAATGTTTCAGAACCATACAGATTCAGAAAAGTACATAATTAATATAAAAACTATGGAAAAGAACAGCTTCAACCATGGAATACTTCAGTGAGTTCATTCAGAGGCATCAGATTTCATAAAGTAATGTTTTCACTTCAGGCTTATGTAACCACCTTCAACTAACCTCTGCTGCAGTGTAGCACATCTTTGAGATGATGGTGAAAAGGAGCCAGCATCTTTCTGTTTGCAAATCTGATTAAGAATTCTTGTTCCCAAAAGATTGTTGTATTCTTTACATGTAAGCACTTCAGCTTTACTTCATGTGGGAGTTAGCAAAGGTAGAGTTGCAGTCGTTCCCCTCAGAATGAGACTCACCTTTGACTTAGTAGCTGGTTGGCAATCATCCTTTTGATTTGACCCTGTGCTAAAGAACATTTCAGGTCCATACAGTTTAAGAGCAGAGTGTAGTTGCAGATGTTGTCTTGATTTACTAGTAAGCACTATGCCTTCATTTCTGCCTCTCTTTCCTTATATGTTTACATTCATTTTCTCTCCCACTGGGCCCCATGTGAGCTTTTTTTCTACAAATCTTCCTCTGTGCTTACATTAAATGACCTGTCTTACTCAGTCTTACTCATTCAGTAATCAACTGTCTGCCCCTTTACCATCTCTGACCACCGTTCACAGTTGAAGCCAGTAATTTTGGTAGGGTATATAGCATGCATAATATCCCTTCTGTTGGAATTT
>NW_018131341.1:0-1121 GCF_001952655.1 Monopterus albus
TCAAACCTCAGCCAGTTGGAACTTTTATGACAGAAAAGGAGTTGCTGCATCCTGCTGTAAGTTTTGACCTTACTCAGGCTTAACTGGCCACTTCCTCTTTGCTCTCTTCTGTTTCTGAGCCACCAGTCCTGTTGTGCACTGACCCCTGAGCCAATCAGGGCTCCGGACCTCCTCATGGTGCAAAAGGCCACAGTAGAAATATTACCATCATGGCACACTGCATTTCAGATTGCAACACATGAGGCATGGGTTGTGCGTGATGATAACTGTGTTACAGCTAACTTTAAAATACAAAGTGTATGCACATAAATATTGATTTCCAGTGATGAATGTGTCTCCTAATGCTGTTCTCTGGCAGGTCAAACAACTGTGTGTGAATGTGTGTTTTGTGTGTGTCTGCTCTTCTACATCTGTTTCCCTTGCTTATGCTGCCCTCTAGTGGCACAAAGCGACATTGTTTCATCGTGATTGTGGAAATGGCAGGTCACACTAGATTTAAGATGAAAGTTTCTACTTGAAGTTAAATGTGTAAAGTGCTTTGTTTTCACAATATTGTCTCAGTGTGATGGTCACTTTATATGAAGGTGCAAAAGAAGAGCAACTAATGCCCAAGTAGTGAGTTATGAGTCTTTATAGGTTTGTGCTAGTGATAGCCGTAAATTACATGACTCAGGAATGACTTGGGAACAATGTCATCATTATTGAATTTCACAAATACTTATGACCTGCTAATTCATATATTATTTCCCAGTCTGTTCTCTACTAATTAATTGTTCTCTGCACTGTATTGTACAGTGTTTCCACTTCATCCGATGGTTGTAGAAGCCACTTGTTTGGGAAGTCTGCACTGTAAACTATTTTAAGTTCGTTCAACTTCATAATGTAAATCCTGCTGCTGCCTTAAAAATGTTAACTGAACTTGGGTTGTCTAGTTCAGTCATTTTATGAATTTTAAAATGTAAAATCTACTTTAAACTAGACAAAACAAATGTAATAAAAGAAATTCAACAAATATAATACAAGCAAAGGAGGTACAGTATGCAACAAGTGCTTCTATTGAAACTGCTTATTTCATGAAGTCTTTACTCTTTTGAAAAATTAAAAACAATCATCATTAAAAC
>NW_018131342.1:0-1121 GCF_001952655.1 Monopterus albus
GACCCAAACCCTTACTCAGACCTTTCGTTGACTCCAACTTACACTATGTGAATCCTCAGCGATCACTGAAACAAATTCACTGTTGTGGACTGAACTCCTACAAATCCATAGCAACCAGGCAAACTCAGTCTACTGTGGAAGATTGTGCGACTGAAAGCTACAGAGCAACTACTATCGATGTATAAATAATAAATAAAACAGGCCAAAAATACATCAATGTGTCTGAATAGCTACATGTTTGCCTGAATATGTCCCTGAAGTAGAATCCACAGTGACATGGGGGACAGTATGTGAAACGTTGCTCTTCCTGTTTCTGCAGGATGGCAAACCACGGTCGCACCATCATCCTGTCCATCCACCAGCCTCGATACAGCATCTACCGCCTGTTTGACAGCCTCACCCTCCTGGTCACCGGCAAACAGGTCACTCAGAACTGCTGCCCATTGAAATCCTGACATGTCCATTTTGGTCAGTGTTACTTTACAGATTCACATGAACCGTTCTGTTTCCACTACATCATCAGGTTTATCACGGACCAGCACAGAGTACACTGGATTATTTCTCTGACATTGGTAGGAACATAAGATTGACTTTCCTCCAGTGTAACCTGATGTACAGGCGATGAATGTAATTCAATTTGGAACTTCATTTCCCAGGATACACCTGTGAGCCCCACAATAACCCAGCTGACTTCTTCCTGGACATCATCAATGGAGACTCGACCACCTTTGCCCTCAGCAGCATAGATATTGAAGGTGCTTACAGTTCGCCAGATGAGCTGTTTTTGGCTGATTCGTAATTATTTAAGCTTTGGGTCCGATTTTAAAACCAGGGTCCTACAGGGTCACTATAAAAATCTTTTTCATTTATATGAAGTGGCTGGATGTTTATGAATGCCTCATTCTTTGTCCAGATCCAGATTCAGACACGCTGTCAAAGTCCAGACAGGGGATCGAAAACAAACTGGTGGAGGAATATAGAAACTGCCACTACTATAAACAGACCAAAGCAGAACTGGGTGGGTACAAAAGATTAAAGTGTCAGTCTGTATGTGTATCACTGAACATGTTTAACAGTAGAAGTTGTGGAAATACTACATTTGGATTCAGGGATTTTAAGAA
>NW_018131343.1:0-1120 GCF_001952655.1 Monopterus albus
CTCCCAGTCAGTCCAGGGTAGATTCACTATCTCCAGAAATGACTCCAGCAGTAAAGTGTATCTACAGATGAAGTCTCTCTGTACTTGTCATTATCTTCTTTTATGGGACAACGTAATAATTTGTCACAAAGCATTTTCTTTTTTTCATTAGGTGTGTAGTGTGAACAGCTGACACAGCCAGCCTCTGGCCGTCTGACCATCACCTGTCATGTTATTCTCTAGTCAAATGGATTCAGAAGGACAGTTACAACAGTACATGGATAGAATTAGAGCAAAATTACTGTAAAAAATAACTGAAATAACTCAGTTGCAGACCTTCTTTTTCTACCAAACTCTATTAAGAAAATGAATTACTGTAAGAACATCACAATCCTCTCAACTCTGACAGCCTGGTGGAAAGCAAACAAAATCGCTAAATCGTCACTTGCACCATGTAGGTACATATATACAAATTAAAGTACAATGACATTCAGAAAATCACTACTTTTAATTAACAATCCATTTGTGGCTTCCATTTTTGTGGGATAAAACAGAGTTAATTTTTTATTATAAAAAGAACAGAAGACTACATATGTGCAGTTTGAAAATGTCCTATTTTTTGTTGTGATGTTGTTTCCCATATGGATCAGCTACATTACTCAGGCAGGACATGAGCCACTCCCTCCCCATGATATGCATGATGCAAATCTTCAGTCTGTGCAGACTATTTCTGTCCTGCTGACTGATCTTCATCAAGACGTCACATCTCCAGCCTCAGGATGATGAGCACACTCACTCTCTTGCTGGTTGCTCTCTCTCTGCCCTGTGAGTTTTGTTCTATCTTTTATCAAACAACATTAACTGATGATCAGTAAGTGATACCAGTGAACAGGTGACTTTCACACTTTCTTCTGTGGTGTCTTTTGCTTTTCATCTCATCAGGTTGTACAGGTCAGAATATGGAGTCCATTCCTTCCAGTTCAGTAGTGAAAAGGCCTGGGGAGACTCTCAGTCTCTCCTGCAGGGGGTCTGGCTTCACATTTAGCTGTTGTGGTCTGAGCTGGATCAGACAACCTGCAGGAAAAGGTCTGGAATGGATTGGCCGTGTTTATAGCGATGCAAGTCAAACAGACTATGCCAG
>NW_018131344.1:0-1119 GCF_001952655.1 Monopterus albus
CCAGTCTGAACCATAAACCCTCAGAGAGGACGACAAGAAGCCGGTCTACCAAGATGCTGAACTACTAATGTCAAGACAGTATTAATGGATATTGTTATCAGTCGGTGTCATTAAATACCATATGGCATTACTTGAAAAGTTTTTTTAAATAACTATTGCCCACTTTTATTCTGAAGGTCGGAGGCAGATCCAGAAACATTTCCTCAGATGTTGACACAGTTTACTGGTTCCTCAGTGCACTGATCTCCATGGCAGGACTTTAGCTCCTCCACTGTTCCCCCAGGAGTCTCCACAGACTCGATTCACTAAACAAATCCAGTTTTAATTTGAAGATAAGACAAGTAGTCGCCCCATTGCTTGAATCTGTTTAATCAAAGAGTCCAGTGTTTATAATGACTCAGGTGGCCACACTGTGCTCTGAACACCCTCAGGCCGTGCACATCCTTGAGCTGCAGCTGTGACAGATGTCCGGTTTATCTCACTGGCTAGTGGTGTCTCTTCTCTCCACCAGATGGCGTGCTTCGTCACCATCTTCTTCCTGTGTACCTGCGTGTACTCCACCGTGTTCCGCATCAGGGTCTTCAACTACTACTACCTGGCCTCCCATCACCAGACCGACGCTTACAGCCTGCAGTTCAGCGGCATGTAAGTGATTGGAACTTTGAGTCAGAAATCTGGAGGGACTGTCGCTGTGCTCTGGTCTCAAGTTAGTTTCAAGTCAACACTGAATTCTACACATTCATTAGGAGTGGGAGGAAACGACGGGCGGTGTGATAAACCTCAGGAAAGTCTGATTCAGGAGCAGCTGGTGGAAGGACAGGATGTGTTAATTCGATGCAGAGTGTAATGTTGTGTCCTGAACTTGTCTTTGCAGGTTGTTCTGCCGTCTGACTCCTCCTCTGTGTCTGAACTTCCTGGGGTTGATCCACATGGACTCTGCCATCTCCCACCAGCAGAAGGAGCAGACGGCCTACACCTCTGTAAATCAGCCTCAGTGACGCTGCACCACTGTGATACCTGCTGTACGGTGTCTTAACCAGAATACGTGTCTGACTTGTGGTTTATCTCTGTGCAGATCATGGGGTCGATGCGTGTTCTCTCCTTCATCGCTAATGGCTT
>NW_018131345.1:0-1119 GCF_001952655.1 Monopterus albus
TGCATATACTACCTTTTTGGTAAGGGCGAGGTGTTCTCCTTCTACTTATTTATTGGTGCACTTCCTGTTTGCTCTGTGGTCCGATTCCGTGACTCATGACCTTAGCATACTAGCTGAGCGCTAACGCAGGTGATATTGGACGGGAGTGGTCTCGAAAAGCACTTACTAGAGATTCTTGTACAACAAATAAAAACATCGAAGTGAGAAGGGAGGTTTTGCAGGTAAGAACATTGTTTTACTGTGAAGCAACAAAAATTAAAGCATTACATCACTTTTTGAGGGGGAATAAATTCTATAACCAATGGTGATTCAGGGCGTTGGCAGCTTTGAACTTAGCATACTAGCTGAGCCCTATCGCATGTGTTGAAGGACTGGAGTTGTGTCGAAGAGAAATTAAGAGGTGTTTTTATAAAACAACTTAAAAACATCGAAGTGAGAAGGAAGGTTTTGCAGGTAAGAACATTGTTTTACTGTGAAGCAACAAAAACCCACCATGCCAAATGCTGTTTGTGATAAATGCTGAATTTGTACATGTAACATGAGGGCCATGCTAGTGTTTATAATTTATACACTCTGTGGTGGTCTTTGAGAGAGAAAACTATAAATTCACAAGTCATTACATGGAACTAGATTATGACAACAGGTGTATTGATGCTAGATTATGACAACAGGTGATGTTTTGATTTGATTACGTGGTACTACTACCTGGGGGGATTTTTTGTTATCATTAAAATGTGGGGTATTGCATATAGCACATAAGAGATTTAAAACAAAAAGAATTTGTTACTATTCAGTTGTTTTAGGCAGATTTGACTCTGCATAAAAGTGAGCTATAGCACAATGTTTTATAAATGCAAATGTTTTAGTCAACATCCTTGAAGACGACCAGCAAGTACTAGGGTTGGGTGATAGGAAAAAGGAGTGGGTTAGGGTTAGGTAAGAGTACTAGGGTTGGGTGACTTATGGTGAAGCCGTTTGCAGCCCGAGTGGAACAGGTTCAACGGTTTACCCAAGATAAAGGTTTACCCCTTGAAATTCACGCAGCAAACTTCTTCAATATCTCGCCTATGTCTGGAAGACTTCTCTGTTCAGGGTCTGGTGTCACCGTCAAAAATTGAG
>NW_018131346.1:0-1119 GCF_001952655.1 Monopterus albus
ATTTTTTATGAACAGATTTTTGGGTTCTGCATTATTAAAATTAACTTGAGCGACCACCAGAAAACACCAAAACTGCCAAATAAATTTTTATAAAGTATCAAGAAGTCATGTTTTCAGTGAGGGCCCACGTGATCACAACAGAAAACCAAAAGATTGTTATGGTATTTTGAATCATCCAGCACAGGTACAACACAGCTGTTCTGCAGTGAAAAGCAAACTGTAGTATAACACAAAACCCGATTTGTTACAGAATAATTTACTGTATGTGGTCTATATTTAGCCCAAGATAAAATGACTGTAAAAGAAGGATTAATTCATAAAGATGTGGATGTGGAAATTGTTAGTTCAGCCATCTCACCAGTACCCATGGCTTGTCTTGAACCAAACAAGTCATCAGCTGTTGCTGATCGAAGCCATTTTGTTTGCATCAACACTGACTTTTATATGAGTTCCCTTTTCAAAAGCCAGTCAAGCAGGAGAAAATGTACTGCAGTGGGGGCTATATAAAGGGTGTACAGATATGCCATATACAAGTAAATAATTTTATATCTGTAATTATAAATATACACTATATTGATTCAACATGTATGTGAAATTATTTATTTTGGAATTTATTTAGCTGTGAAGTATTCTTTATTTAAAATTTTTAATGCAGATCTCATGGTGTCGTGTCATTATTATGTTGATATTAAAGTGTGAGCACACTGAACACACAAACACAAGGTAAAATGACAAGATTAATACAGAAACGTAGTTGTTTATCTGACTGCAATTGCTGACAAAATCTCCGCTGTAGGTTTATTGCTGCATTCTTAAGTCAGTTAAGGTAGTGAGTAAAATGTGTGGACACATTTGCTTTGTGAGTGGTAGAGTAACTATTAAAGAAATTCATTACTGAAGTAGTGTTCTCGCAAATTGGGATCATGGTTACTCTTTCATTGTGTTTTGAAAGTTTTTACTTTTCAACAAGTACAGTTGCAGACTCATACAATCATAGTAGATCTATATCCCCAAAAGTATTTGAACAGGGTCAGTGTCTTAGATCCCTTTGTCACAATGCTGCTCATTTGTGTCAGTTCTGTCAGAGAAGCTGTCGCTGGCTAGCCAGAGGATTGTTTA
>NW_018131347.1:0-1119 GCF_001952655.1 Monopterus albus
TCAGTACTGTACTTGGCGTGTTTTGCTTTGGGTGCTTTTGGCCGCAGTCTGTGCCAAGCAGCCCTCTAACGGGAGCCGAGAGCCAAGAGCTAATGCTAGTCGGTTAGCATCATGGGGCCGGAACACCGGGGATAGCTTGGCTGACAGCAGCTACGGTAACACTAGCACGACTGTTAATACGTCCTTCTAAAACGCCTCCATTAATGATAACACACGTACGTTTACATTAGGGGGTAAGTGATACGAAGCAGCGTCCGAATGTTCGGCTTTAACTACACATTAGCTGATGTTAGCCGAACAGACACTGGCAGTTTAACAGGGCATTGAACGCTACTAACCAAAAGCACAACCAGCCGCTGTTAGCTGAAACAAACTAATATCTACTTGGTCCCCCGTGTAACGCCAACAATGGGCGTCCATACCCCTAATAAACGGCGATAACGGGATTCGTGTAGTTAGCGTTCAAGTCTCCGCTCAACAGCCTCGACACTACTCCAGCCTCCCCGCTCACTCACCGACATAGTGCACCACGACTCGCTGCCCCTTCTTCGGAAATGTCCGTCCTTAAAACAGCAGAAAACACACAGAGAGAGTGTAATAACCAAACACATTGTAAATGAAATACTGTATATCGCTACAAAACAAGGCCAGATGTTCCCACCGTCACCCGGAGTTATGGTCTCAATTTCTACTCCCATTTTCGCTCTTCAGTCGACCACCCTACAGTACGAGCGGAAGCAGGACTCGGGAGGGGGCGGCCTGTTGACGAGTGGGTGGACATAGATGGGGAAAACCGTCCAGTTGCTTATGGAGGTATTGTTATAAAACATATAGACCGTATGTTACCCGGAATCGAAACGTTTTCTAAAGTATGCGACATCCTGACTAACACAGGCTAACATAACAAACTAAAACGTAAATGGATAACTTTGTCAAGGTCTTCATACCAACATCTCCACGAATAGACACAGAGCAGCTGTAAATGACTAAAAAGATGCTCAAAATGATTATAAAACTGCACAGGGATGTGCTGTAAATGACTACAAAGAGTTACAAGACAATCAGAGAGAGAAGTATAAAATACCCACAGAGGCAAAACAACCACCTGAAGGTGAGAAC
>NW_018131348.1:0-1118 GCF_001952655.1 Monopterus albus
CATTCTCATCCACTTCAGGAAATAGCATCTCTCTGTTCCTGAGCTTGATATTGCTTTAAGAAGCAGTTCATTTGACATGTTAAAAGAGTTCTGTTTTTTCTGAAGTTTTACTTTCTGTTCCTTAAGATCACTTTTGTACAATTCTATGTTTTGTGACCCAACCTTTCAAAGTCAAAAATTTTCTTTCTCTAATTTCGCCAGTTCCTTCCATATTTGGCCTTGCAGGGGAAGTTGAGCTTCTTTGTATTTAAGGGTGTCTAGAATTTCTGCGGTGATGACATCTGCATTTCTCTTGGCATTCTGGCACTCTGCATGGTCTTGATCAACCAAGATTCCCAGCTCATGGGCAACATCAGCCATTTTCTCTATTTTCATCTTCATCTTCATCTTTATCTTTGTGTTTTCAATGACATCACTGATAGTTCTTCTCAAGTTCCGGACAAAGTCTGCATCATTTTTCTGCTTAGTCTTCAAAATAATGTTGCTGTTATTTAAGTCCATTGTAGTTGCTACCTTTTTGAGAGCATCCAGACTGAAGCTCTTGCTCTGATGGTTGCCAACCAAGAAGATCTGTGCCTTGTGGTGTTTGTTAGTAAGCAGTTTGCTCTCAGTGTCCAAATTGTCAAAGAACACAAAAACTGCTGCAGATGTCTGACACAAAAAAGAAAATTGTGTTTCAAAATCACCAATGTCCCCACGAAGGTTGGCTACAGCTACCGGCTCAGTGAAAATATCAATGTTTTTGTTTCCACAAGGAAGGTACCATGCTATTTCAGCTAGTCCATTGGATATTCTCCTTGGACTGTCAGCACACTCCATGTTGCGGTGAACAAATGTGTCATGGTACTGCTGGGAATTGCTCAGAAGCTTATTGAGGGTTTCTGACTTGGACAAGGAGCACTCACCCAGTCTCACAAAGGACACCATGGGAAGCTCAGAGAGAACGACTCTGTCTTCAATAAAGCCCTTGGATTCTGACAGTGACTGAGGTCTGTACTTTTTAACAATGTCTCTCATGGCCCACAGCATGAGTGTGCACGGTTTTGTCTTACAATTTGGAAGCAGCAAAGGCACAGAAAACTGGCATATCAACATTTTGAGTGTCATTTCCTGTTGTA
>NW_018131349.1:0-1118 GCF_001952655.1 Monopterus albus
GTACCAGCCACAAGTGCAGCCTCAGAGTGTCTGTTTAGCACTGGAGGGAACATAATGACTTGCACTCGCTCGTCCTTAAAACCAGCAAAAGTGGATATGCTGGTTTTCCTAGCAAAAAACCTGTGATCAACTGAGAACCACCCAGTAGGATCACTATGGCTGGAAATGCTATACTCATTGTGTGCACCTTATATTAGTGTTCATACTGTTGTTCTCTTTTAGGATTTAATTAAAAATTACAGTTCATATATTACATTTAACTTTGATGTACCTAAATATTTCCAAAGAGGTACAGTCAGATTCAGATATTTGTTCTCCTTTATTTTTCTGCATATTGTGTCTGTAATGTGACTTACTGGGCAGATCAGTAAGATATGTTTATTTATTTATGTCTAGTATACAGACAACATTTAAAAAGTGCAGTCTGCATGTTTACATATGTTTATTACAGTGACTTAGAATCCTGTGAATATTGTGTGGTAAAGCCAGATTTGTTTTTATATTCCTGCACTTTAGTTTGATGTTTACTTGACACTTTTATGTTGGCATGTATTGCATGCTTTCAAGAAGTCAACAAATCATTCAGTATTCTAGTGTAATTGAAGTGTTTAAATAAAAATGTCATTCATATAAATTCATGCATCATTTAATTTCATCAAATAACATGCCTGGTCTTATGTTCAATCTAATATTATGTTGGTCATACTATATAAAGACTTAGTGCTTGTCTTTGACTTGAAGTTTAATACAGAAAATGAACAGCTAATAAAATCGCATATTAAATCGCAATCGCAATATTGAGGGAAAAAATCGCAATTAGATTATTTGCTCAAATCGTTCAGCCCTATCAGTAATGTTTCAAAACAAAACCCAAAACTAAAGTTCAGCAGAGAAGCAATGTGAGGTGAGCAGGTACTGACAGCTTTCTGTCTGGTCTGTGTAGAGCCAGAAAAACACACTTTTAAGGATCCTGATGTACGTGTACAGGATTACTGACACCGGATCACATACTACAAAAAGAAAGTATTACAAAAAAAGGAAATGACTTCATAGATCATGTTCACACTGGTGTCAGAGCATGCCAGTTTTATGATGTAGTAGGTGTCACAAGACACTTT
>NW_018131350.1:0-1118 GCF_001952655.1 Monopterus albus
TGCCCCCCAAGGATTTGTGCTCTCCCCATTGCTCTTCTCCTTTTACACAAATAACTGCACTGCAGGGAACCCCTCCTGAAGTTTGCAGACAACACAGTGGTGATCATTGTCATCCGAGATGGGGATGAGTCTGCGTACAGAGAGGAGGTTGAACAGCTGGCCTTGTGGTGTGGTCACCACAAACTGGAGTTGAGCCATCCCATCTGCCCTCACTATACTCAGCACCACTGTATCAACAGTAGAGCCCTTCAAGTTCCTGGGCTCCACTATCTCCTGGGACTTGAAGTGGGTGACCAACACCATCTCCATTATCAAAAAGGACCAGCAGAGAATGTCCCCAGGAGTTGCTGATACAGTTCCACAGAAGAATCATCAAGTCTGTTTTTTGCACATCCATCACTGTCTGGTCTGGTTTGGCTTGGCAACCAAACGGGATAGGAAAAGACTCCAACAGACAGTCAGGACTACAGAAAGAATCATCTGTGCCAGCCTGCCCTTGATTGAGGACCTGTACACCTCATGGTTCAAAAGGGCAAAGAAGTTTTCTGCACAACCCTCACATCCTGGAAACAAACTGTTTGAACTCTTCCCCTCTAAACAGCAGTACAAGTCAGTTAATCCATGTTTATATGTATAACAAGATACAGCAAACACCACAGTGCAGTAACTTATAGATGTAATCACTGTACATAAAATAGTTAATTTTTAACATACATATATGTACATATTTAGAAATTACATTCTTCGACAGGCTAGACCATGAGGTGGACTTTCTGAGCAGCTTTATTTAGAATCAGACTCAGAATCTGCTTTATTATTTGGCTAACAGTAGCTGTGTAAGCCAGTGTGATGTGATTTCACCAAATACTATACCACCGTAAACAACTGTTTTGCTAAAATCTAGCACGCATAATTACTTCAAGCAGGGTTTGCTATTTGCATGTACAGTGTATAATTAATGATTATACCAGGTAGCTGTCAAGATGCATTTATTAACCGGTAAACATATACTTGTTTTGTTTGCACAGAAAAGTTGAAAAAGAGAAAACAGAGATGAATCTAGTGAAGAAGTTTGACATCTGCTTTATTACAATTTTTAGATTCTATCACCTGTGAGC
>NW_018131351.1:0-375 GCF_001952655.1 Monopterus albus
CTGTTGCATACATGGATGAATCACCACATTGTAACAAGCATTGGAACTTTGACTGTTCTCAGCTACACAGCACCAGATGCAGAAGGTTGTGATGCTCTGCATGTTGTCACAGATTTCTCTTTTAACAGTGTGTCACAAAGTAACTTCGTCTTATCAATTTTAACATTACAATGACAAACACAGCATGAAATGTTGCTGGCAAAAATATGGTGGATTAAGAACTTGAAAGGCTGCACAGCAATATACCAGTGCTTTATTCTGGCATTTGCATCTTTGTATTTATTTCATCTACATAAAGGCCTTATGATCAGTCTCCAAAGGCAACATGGGGGCGGCTATGGCTCAGGAGGTAGAGCGGGTTGTTTCCTAACCGGA
>NW_018131351.1:759-1118 GCF_001952655.1 Monopterus albus
GGTTGGATTCCCAGCTTGTCTAGTCAACATGTTGAAGTGTCCTTGAGCAAGACACTGAACCCCCAGTTGCTCCTGGTGATGTCACCGGCTTGGGAGTGCGAATGGGTGAATGGCCGAATAATGCGTTATCGCTTTGAGTGTGCTGTAAAAGCGTAGAAAGGCGCTATAAAAGTATAAGACCATTTAACTCTCATCAAGGAGGTCATACTTAAAGAGCTTGCTTTTCCTTGTTTTTTTGAATTATCTACAATGTTACAATATCTACAACCCTGGAGATGGTGAGAGGTCTGCTGTGCCACAAATTTGGTTATGAATAAACAGGTTTAAACCTAACTCAAGTTACTCCACTAAACACTGCC
>NW_018131352.1:0-1118 GCF_001952655.1 Monopterus albus
CACATTCTAAAGGTCAAATGCAGTTTTTCATAAGAAAAACTCTATTTCAGGTATAACAACCTGTATTGGGAGAGAAAAACTCAGCTTGGTCAACCCCATCTCCTTGAAACTGAGTATATGTACCAGTAAAGTGGGGAGACGACAGTGGTGCGGTGGGTTGAGCATTTGTCTCCCAACTGAAAGTTGAAGGTTTGATTCTTGGTGCCAGCAGTCCACATGTCAGTGTACTTGGGTAAGACTGTGCCCAAGTACCCCCCATTACCCATAGTGGCGGCGTGTATGCATGCAGCGGCCTGGGGCCCTTGGCTTCAAACATAATTTCGTTGTACTTGTCACAATGACAATAAATAAAGCTTCTTCTTCTTAAAGTGCGACAGCAGTATGTTGTGTATGTAATGTAATTGCTGGCTGGTTTAGGCTATGTACATTTGTTTATGGCTTGAAGCTGCACAGATGTGGTTTGTTGGATGATGGTCCACACAGCATGGCTTTCATACCAGAGACCGTGGTTCACATCCAGGGTACTGTCTGGGAGTAGTTAGACAACAAAAGCACTTTGGTCAAGATTAGGGAAAGTGCATAGGTTTGGTAAATAATTCTAAATGAAAAAGTTGACTGAAGTCTCTCAACCAAATTTAAGATCAGATTGCAGAAAAGAAAGGGTGTCTGCGAAGAATTTATTAAAACTGTATGTTCAGTATTAACATTGTGACTTGTCTAATATGTCATTTATTACCATATCATTATGTAAGTAAAAAATGTGATGTGGTCACAGTGACAGTGCCTTCAAATGTATTTGCTGTTGCAGTTTAGTTCTATATAAATGTCATTTCTCCTCGTTAAAGCTGCAAAGAAATGCTTTCCAGTATTAAAGCATTTGTTAATTTGTGTTAAAGCCTATTTGACAAGAAGCGACCAGTCTCTCCTGCACCTACTGACTTTTCAATGAGAAGTAACGTGTCCAAAGATGAACCTCTCAACTTCGGAACAGGACCAGGGTCACCACGGTAAGATGTACTGTGTGTTGATATATTGGTGTGTATATTGTACTGATAAATAACTAGTTGACATATTGAGAAGATTACTTTAATGTTCATTCTGACACTCGACATTTATAT
>NW_018131353.1:0-1118 GCF_001952655.1 Monopterus albus
CCAATGCATTGGCATTTGCTTCAAAGCCTTGGCATTGTCTTTATTGTATTAACATTTACTAATTAGGACTAAACACATAAGTACAGCTGAGAATGACTTCAGTCTCAATCACAGTGGTGGACCAACCATTTGATGCTGCTAGTGTAGGCAAAACTAACCCCTTGAATTTTTCAATACATTTTACTATAGACCTCACAAATCCACAGTTGCATGGTCTGTCCATAGATGTCTACCTTGGGCGAGTATGTTCCACTGCATGACCCGTATGGAGGGGTTGCGCTTGTGGTGGCACGGCACTGTGCCAGCGGGATAGACCAGATCCCGGTGTGGCCGAGCTGGACGTCTCTGCAGAGCCTCCTCACATTCTCTGAGCAACTGGTCCGGGTCTAACGCAGCCAGGTCTTGGTCCGGGTCATGATCTGGGCTCTCCTCCGTGTATGGGTCTGGTTGGACCAGGGGTGCACTGTTCATCGACTGGGCCAGTGTACCAAATAACCTGCTGCTGCTGCTGCTGCTGTTCCCCCCCATTGGACAAACTGATGAAGAGGAACAAAGAGAGAAATATGTTTGGTTAATGAAGGTGCTTTGTATTTTTTTTCCTAACATTGGCCACCATAAGCTATTGGTCGTACCAGACCAAGGAATGTTTATCAGCATACTGACTTGAGCAATTATGTTTTAGTGCAATACAATGAAATTTTCATATTACATAGAGTATTCACATGACATAGTAGCCTTACCCTATCAATAGTACTGGGTAGTTTTTCCATTAGGAGTGCTCTGAGGCAGCAGAGTTTCAGTTCTGTTAAGTAAGGCATCATGCATTTATCATCACTTAATTGGTGGTTTTTATTTAATTCGAGACTTTCTGGAGACCCTGCTTTTATTGCTGTCAATCACTCTTCCACATCTTTGGCTTTTTAGCTCAGCCACATGAAGCATAAGACTAAGAATAAAGCCCGACCTTTGCCTGTGCCTTCCAGGAAGATAAGTAGCATAAAAAACACTGAACTAAGAGACTATACCTTTGTTGTCAACATAAATAAAGACAAACCAAACACACAAATTAAACATTTGTTCAGACCACTCACTGATGTGGCTACCTGGAATGGGTAAGA
>NW_018131354.1:0-1118 GCF_001952655.1 Monopterus albus
AGAACAATGCATTACAAATCTCGCATCGACGCGTGCATTTTCTTCAGGAAATGCAATTTTTCTAGTTATTTTTCTGATTTCTTCCGTCCATTTTTCAGCACTTAATTTCTTCAGCATACTTTCAACTACAAAAACCATTTATCAAAATGTTCAACACTTTAAGGAGATGTGTGCTTGCATTTTTATTGTTTGTAACATTTAAACTTTTTAAACTATTTAGCTTTTTTCATCAAAATTTTGCTCATTCAAATGAATGGGAAAAATTTTCACATCTTAATATCTTCAGCATACCTTCAGCTAAAAACACCACTTCAACTAATAACTCTTCAGCTATTCATACTGTAAACAGCTTTTTGATATTTTTTAGTTTTTGCATAATTACCATTTACATATTATGTCGCATTTCAATAGCCACAGTGTGTAGGACTACTCTTTCTTTCTCATACACGCACATAGGCACAGACAGACAAACACCTACACACCCACACACACAACTCTACTTCTTTTACCTACTTTGCGGGGACCAATAGGAAGATGTTCACATCTTAATAAGTTCAGTATACGTTCAGCTAGAAAAGCCATTCTGGTATCAAAATGATCAGGTTTTTCAGGGCATTATGGCATGTATTCAACTTGTTTTTACAACTTTCATACTTTTCAAAATATTCATCATTTATTCTGACAATTTTGCCCTATTCAAATGAATGGGGAAATTCTACTTCAGCATAATTTCAGCCATTTCATGTATCAGCATGTTCAGCTCCTCAAGGACATTGATGCTACTACTCAATTTTTCTAAATCTGATACCTTTGAAATATTTAGCTTTGTTTTGAAAATCATGCCCCATTGAAATGAATGGGGGAAATTCTTCTTCAGCATAATGTCAAGTATCAAAATGTTCCGCTCCTCAAGGACATTCATGCTTCTATTCACAACTTTTCTAAACTTAATACTTTTGAAATTCTACTTCAGCATACTTTCAGCTATTTCAGGTCTCAAAATGTTCAGCTCTTCAAGAACCTTCATGCTTGTCTCAAGGAGTTTTCTAAACCTTATATCTTTGAAATATATAACTTTTTTTTGGAAAATCTTGCCCCATTCAATTGAATTGGAAAAT
>NW_018131355.1:0-1117 GCF_001952655.1 Monopterus albus
GGCCAATGAAGGTGATTATTCTTATCCCGGTATCCCAGGTAGTTTATGTATCAACAAAAAGGTCATACATACTGTATTAACAATAAACAGATTATCGTAATACTCTTTTTAACCACAAATTATATGATATATAATCATGAAATGTGAACTGTGGAAAAGGGCTGTGAGGGTGTTTCAGTTTTCATGTTTTTCATTCATTTACATAGTTTGACCAATAGATGTCGCTACAGAAAACAGTTTCACAGTGAATCACTGATGGAAGTTCAAGGTTTCAGAAACTTCAATCGTGCCATCATTAGGCAATATTCTATATACTCACTGTAGAATATTTTAGAATATTTGGATTATTTTTCAGTTTTACATTATAGATTTTGATTGTGGAATTATTTTCCAGTGATAATGATAATGATAATTTCCAGTGATGATATACTTCCGGATTGCGAGCGAGAGCAGACGTGTTTATTGCTTCTCTGTCTTCTCTGTCTGTTCTACGATTTTTCACTTCTGTTTTTTTCATATTGTCAAGGCATTGAGCTCTGAGCAAAACTCTACAACTACTAAAATGCCTCCAAAAGGGAAAAGAGCTAATAAATCTGAGCTGAACAATGGTGTTGAGGCGGAAGAGGATTCTTTTTCAGCGGCGCAGGTTGCTGAGATGATGGAGCGGCAGGGCAGGAGGCACACTGCACATATTTGGCTGCCAACTCAATGAGAGTTTCCAAGGCTTTGTGAAACTAATTATGGTGGCTCATAACAAGAGATTCAATGACTTGACCAAGGAAATGCAGGAGATAAAAATAAGTTTGCAGTTTACCCAGCGAGAGGTGGACGCGATTAAAGCGGACGTGGGGATGCATGAAATAGCTGACAGAAACACCTGTCGGGATATGAATAAAATCCGAGAGAGTCTAATAACTCTCATAACTCTCACGTATAGAATGGAGGAGTTGGACACACAGTCCAAGCAAAAAAACCTGATCTTCGAGGGAATCACGGAGTCGGCTGGAGAGACCGTGACGGAAGCGGAGGGTAAGGTGGTGGAGATATTAAAGGACAAACTGCAGATTCACCAGGATATAGAAATAGATCAGGTCTACAGAGTGGGAAAATTGACCGA
>NW_018131356.1:0-1117 GCF_001952655.1 Monopterus albus
ACCATCATGGCAGCTGGATCCAATGAGCCATAGCCTGGCAAACTTTTACACAAATCGAGACCTGGGTCTGTGTGTACACCCCCCGACCTGGCTGCTCCATGGCCAATTTCCTTGTAATGTTCCTTCTTCCAACCACTGCTTATTAGGCCAGCTGTCAACTATTGTAACTGCACTCAGTGAGAATAAAAACAAGAATGCACCTTACAAAACTACTGCACTGACAGAGCACAGGGAGGTGCAAAACAAGAAGCTGATGTGAATGTGGCTGATAGAAATTCTCCAGAAAAGGTGTTTTGTTTGATTGTTTGCAGTCCCCAGCAAGGTTAAATTAGAGAGCAGGGGCATGGAGCAAGCAGTGGAATTCAGATCTGCTCTCACTCAAACTGTGTGTATATACAATATGAACACACTGAAGTACTGTAAAAAGAAAACATATAGCAACTCCTTGACTCTGCCCTTACTGTTATACTGTATGTGTGCATACATGATTGATCACAGTCAAAGAGGTAAAAAGGGTCAACCTCCTCCATCTGGAGCGTGACATCTGTGTGCATACCTGTCACCCTCTTCTTCTTTTAGCTTTCTCCTGCCATTCATCATAGTCACCGTGTTTCCCACTCACTCTCAGCACTGAGCCAACTCTTTCTTATGGCCCTGTTCTCCACCTGCCTGCCAGCCGACTGCATCCTGGGACTACAGCGACTGCACTGACGCTCCTTCTAGGAGGCTTGATATTTGCTAACTATACCACAGTGGTGTCATTATATTCCAACAGGACAACCATTCAGGAACTCGAGTAAGACAAATTAAATACAACATACAGTATGTTTTTACAGTTTTCCAATTGGCTCAAAACAGCATTGAGTCTAAACTAGTGAGTGGTCAGTAAACAAGATGCTCTGCCAAGAAAAGTCAGACACAGCTGAATACTCTGTGGTCCTCAGCCACCAACAGATGGTCAAATTACTGTTCTTGCTCATTTTCCTCATTGTGTGATTTTTAGAGTGTGAAACAGCTTTTCCTTTGGAAGTGGATAAGAAGTTGTTTAAAGCCATTCAAAGCTTTAGCTTTTTAAACCCAAGCAGACACTAGATTTTACATTCAAAATCAGCTGAAG
>NW_018131357.1:0-1117 GCF_001952655.1 Monopterus albus
CTGGGGAACTTCAGGGTTCCATTGCATGTCTGAAAGGGGCTAAGGAAATCATCAGTCAAAATAACTACATGGAGATGCAAAACGACAGACATAAAATGACTAAAGAGTGACGCGCAGCAAGGATGCAGAATTATAGAGACATGTTAATACTGCAAAGTGATGCAAAAACAACAAACATGTTTGTAGTTGCTTTGTGTCTTTAATAGCATGTATTAATACCAAGTGCTATTTTGACTGAAAAGTCAGTGGCTCTCTAATAATTCAACATTTCCTGTCAAAAATGTTTATATGTGTAATAAGAATATTGGCATCAGACATTTAGTATTATTAGAGGTACCAGCTTCAAAAACCCAGCAGTCAGACAGACTCCATCGCTGTACAGTTTGACAAAAAGGCTGCAGTGAATTAGGAGCAAACCTCACAAGCTGTACCAAATGGTTGTTGCGGATTCAGCGAGTCGATGCTGGAGACCAGTGACAGAACAGTAGTGGAGCGTCAGGACACAGTTGATGGATTATTTTGATGTTTAATGCCGCTGTAGCACCCAGGATGGATTGTGACATGTTCTTGACAGAAGTGTCTGCAAATTGGAGATATACTCCTCGACCGATTGTTTTTCATCTGTCTTTTCCTCTTTGCCAGTGGGCGACAGTCTGAGACGCATCACTAACAGCCTTCAGGGCTGTGTCAGAAGGTTATGTTAGAAAGGCCTTTTCATCTTGTGCGCTTTGTTCCCACTAGAGATGTGGAGAAATACTTTTTCTTCCACATGATGCCAACCCAGAAATACAGTGATAAAGTAAAAAGACACCAGGCTGCCTATCAAGCTTTTCACTACAATAAACCAAAGCCAGACTTGAAATCCGCCTCCTGAGAGCTGAGAGTGTTTTTTATAATTATTTATAATGGATTACCTGATCCTGAATAGCCAAACATGGGATTTCCAAATCCAGATCAGTCTGATCCAGATTAAACAACTGGCCCCAGTAGACAGCACTGTTAGCTCTCCTGACTTTCCCTGCTCTGAGTTGTTTCTTATTGCTCTGACTTTCCTTTTTTTCCAGCCTTTTTGGAAAGCCCTTTGATGGTGGGAAGAGGATGGACCATGGCGGCCCAG
>NW_018131358.1:0-1117 GCF_001952655.1 Monopterus albus
AAAAAAAAAGAGTTGTGACTGAATGTGTTCACTTTAAACCACCAACCAAAGGTCAACAGGCATTTTGTTCAATAAAAAAGTTATTGGGAGGGGAAGAGGGAAAAGAAAACTTCATGAGCTAAACTTGCTAACAGTCAGTTACAGTAAGGACCTGAGCTTAGATGCTCACAGGGCAGTAAGTTCACATGGTTGATCCACAACTAGACCCTGCTGTGCCTATAAACTGGGTTGGTGCTGCACATGGTAACCTGCTGTACTGAACACTACAGTAGAGTACAAACAATCCTGTGACTCTCTCTTCTTTGCTCTTTTTGCGTTGTTTGTAGAGAAGCTCACTGCTGCATAGTTCACTGTCTCTGCATCACTGTCCTGCAAATAAACACATTGATGGTGTTAAATATTTCTGAGGTTAGGACTATAACATCAAGACCAGTTATACAGATCATGCGTCATGGGGGTTTGGTAATCGATCATGTGCAACTGAGAACTAACATTTTACTCTCTGAAGTAAAAGTCAGTGTGTACATTTTGGCTTAATGTAAATCATGCTTTACAGACCAAGGCATAAAGTGAACCAATTTTTTTTTAATATGAATTATAGCAGTGAGAGTGAACGTAAATTAGCCAAGTCTGAAGCCTTGAAACTGAAACAGTAAAAATACAAAGGGGAACTGCGGAGTCATGATAATTCTTAGTGGATTCCTCACTACAAGTGACACTTTTAACATTAATAATCAGATTTTTTGTCAATATAGAAATACTGATTATAGCAGTTTAAAAGCATATTTACCAAATCATTCGATTGCTCAACAGTTGACCTGTTATGTCCTTGGTGAGGGGAAGCACTCATTGCTCCTGTTAATGAAAGTAAAGTAAGTGGTTGTCTCGTCAAGCAGTAAGTGTACATTCTTTCTAATGCAACACACAACCAACAAAAACAAGCCCTTCCTATAAGTTGATCTGTGAAACTTTGTTACACAGAGCATGTGAAAGAAGTGGCACATGAGTGGATGGATTTTGGCCAAATTTTTTATTTATTTTTTACCACGGAGGGAGTGTTGCCCTGTGTCCCACTCCAATTTTACTCCGGTAGCGTTCACACCATGATTGCCAAACC
>NW_018131359.1:0-1116 GCF_001952655.1 Monopterus albus
TTTTTTTTCTGGCTGTTTCTCCTGTAATTTAAATCCTTTCTGGAGTGAAGTCCCTGTACAGAAGCTGAGTTACTTCTACATGAAGAGCTGCACTTCCTTCCACTTTTATTCTATTGTCTGGTTTCTGTTGCTTTATTTATCCCAGCGGGCAGTTCAGTTTAACAGTCTTTCCAGTTCAGATCATAAGTTAAATAAAAAATATAATACAAATATTCTATTTTACCACCTCAGTAAGAAGTTAGACTTTTCTATTTTGTGTGGAAATTAAAAAATACATAATACATTTTAAAAATTACTAATTTGATAAATGAAAACATGTTAACACCAACATTTATTTAGGACCAGTATAGCAACAGAAGAAATCAAAGCCATCAAGAGAGAAAGATGCAGGAAAAGCTCATCAAATGTGCTATTGTAATGTAACCAGATAAATATTTTCTGTTGAGCCCTATCTTTTTTAGACAATAGAGGGTGTTTATATTTTTGGTAATTTGATGCCACGAAAAGTATGCTGAATAGGAAATCAGAAATATATTTATTGCCAAGTAGATTTACACATATGAAGCATTTGTCTGGGTGATGTGGTGCAGACTAGCCAGGGAACTCTCCCTGGGTTTCTTTGAGGTGCTCATCCAATGTTACTTCTCTACTTACCTGTCTTCAGATTTTCCTTAAGCTGTTTACAGTTCAGTTTTAAATCAAGAGGACAATGCACGAGTATAGATTTAATCATAACCTGTAATACAGAGCAACTGTATGTATGTTACTGCAGAGGTCTGCAATAACAAAACTGTGATGACAATGATCCCTGAGCAATGTTTATTTGGAAAACTGGAGCCTCTGCAGTTCACACTTGATCATTACAACTATGTGAGTTTGTTGCAACATGATTACTCATGGAGCAGTCATCACAGTCACAGACCAGTTTCCACTGTCTGTCGATGCTGGCTATTTTGAGTTTCAATGAATCATAACATTGACCTTTGAGACTGAGACTCAAAAAATAAAACAGAAAAATGGGGAAAACAATCAGGAGTCAAAAGCAATATACAGTAGTGCATAACCATAACATGAGGCAGTTCAGATTATTAAAGGGAGTTTATTAGTCACCTTTAA
>NW_018131360.1:0-1116 GCF_001952655.1 Monopterus albus
ATGGGTTTGTTCAGGCAGGTTTTAATGATTTCTGTGCTGGTGTGTCACAGGTTTGTACAGGATAGAACTACATGGGAAATCGACAGGCAGTTCCTCTGGGGCCCTGCCTTACTTATCACACCAGTCCTTGATAAGGTATACACAAACATGTACACTCCTCTTTGGTTTTGTTTTGGTTTTTGTCATCGCTATCCATTAATAAAGATGTCACCAATACAACATTTCACCCATTCCAGGGATAGCTGTCAGTCTGTCTCCTCAAGCCTGTATTTATCCTTTAGTTAACTGACACTGTGATTGACAGGGTGCCACGAGTGTGGACGGCTATGTTCCTCATGCACGCTGGTATGACTTCCACACGGTAAGTGCATGTCTGTAACAACTGAGCAACACTGAGAAACACAAAGTCTTCACTGAATTGAAGGCCTCCCCTGTCCTGGCCAAAGCACTGCAGAGATAATGTGCATGAAAATGCACCAATGCATTCAAGCATGACCCTGATGCAACAAAACAGTAGATAGCACTGAACATTACTGAAAGAGTTAACCACATCTGACTGCCTGATTAGATTTATACCTAATGTGGATGCACTGATCATATTATTCCTAACATATCAAAGTGCATCTTGTGCATATACTGTATGGGTGCTTTATGCCTAAAAATATTGAATCTAAAAGCATTTATGTGGGCAGACCATGACAACAAATGAATCAAAAACTACAACAAAAACCAAAATGACAATGTTAACAAGAGACATCACTGGCACCATTAAGGAGGTGCAGCTGAACAACTACAGGACACCTTGATGACAAAAAACACCTTCCACTCACTGTCTCTTTAGTTAGAAGACTCTCCATCTGTTAAACAGCATTATAAAGGCAAACAAACACGAGGAACAACCGTTTAAATGGAAACATGGGATGAAATATAGTTGCATTTCATTTGGCATTTAATAAACTGCTGACATTTTTCATATGTAGCCTTTATAGATCTCACATATGTTATTGTGTGCTTTGTGATTTACTGGCACACAAATGTCAAAAAGGAATTGTTGAATAAGATTAAAGATTAAAATGATAAGTAAAACAAGTTGGATTACCTGTAGTATTTCTAGTG
>NW_018131361.1:0-1116 GCF_001952655.1 Monopterus albus
CTCTACTGAGCAGCTCGGTTACAAACAGCTCACAGCCAGGTCACTTACATTTACAAGGTGAGATTGACTAAATCTACACTCTTTGCATCTTTACTTCTACTATATGATTTAATCAATGCTTTCTTTTTATATTTTGGGGAAAACATTTTGAATTTTAGCAGCAACAGATCTGTGAAGTAGCACTAAAAATGTATGAGAAAAGTGTTTAAAGGCTCAGTAAGGATCTGATACCCATTCGTTTTCCAAAACTGCCCATTTATTCATTCCAATCGTGCGCAATGAGCTGAAACACCACTTCCTGTAAGTTCTGTTTACTGGTGTTACAGCATTGCCTGGCAGAAGCAGCAACACTCCTGAAACTCCTCTCACATGGCTGCACAAATATTTTATGTAAACACGCACAACAGGTGCAGCAATATTCTGTTACCTTCAAATAGGGGACCGACATTTTATGTTGTTAATTTGAAGTAAGTATATTCAGTCTAAAAATCTTAGGACTTTTGTTGAAGCATAGGAGCGTTGTTTGTGTGTTTTATAGGAATCATGGTGAAGCATGTTGCAGTTATTCTCTCAGGATGTGGAGTTTATGACGGCACAGAGATCCATGAGGCATCTGCTGTCCTCGTCCACCTGAGTCGTGCTGGGGCAAAAGTAAGAGCACCACTGCAAGAGAAGAAGTAAATGTGAAAGAGTAGTTTTTCATTAAACTATAGCAAAAATGCAGGATTTCTTCCTGTCTTGTTTAAAGCTCTTTGTGCTCAGACTCTACAGCTTTCATATTTTCTTCTCGGTCTTTTACCAGTACAAAAAGCAGAGCCATCATCTGCCCCACTGAGCTATAGTTGGTCTTAACATGCCTATGAAGATTCCACAATCCTTAGCTACAGAGGCTGATCCGACAGAGAAAGTTTTACATGTTAGTGTTCCCCTTTAGGTGCAGATGTTTGCTCCGGATGCAGATCAGATGCATGTTGTAAATCATTGTGAGGGGAAACCTACAGATGAGAAAAGAAACATCTTGCAAGAAAGTGCCCGTATCGCAAGGGGTGATGTCACTGATCTGGCCAAGTTAGACGTTTCAGCATTTGATGCTGCCATCATCCCAGGTGAGAATGA
>NW_018131362.1:0-1116 GCF_001952655.1 Monopterus albus
TGGACCTGTGGCACCTTTAGAGACCTGCCACGATACAGGAACTGGAGCACTGGTGACATCGTTGACCAACCAGGGCACAGCAGTTGTTATTATTACTGACCCACCGGAAGACAGAATTGGTGGTGGTGTCGACACACTCTGGAAACAAGGTTATAGTGGAGGTGAGCTATTCAGGAACTGGCACAGATGTGGCACCAACCCATTCAGGAACAGGAACAGTGGTGATGTCGACCCGCTCTGGAAAGCAGGTGGTGGTGGAGTCGAGCCGTTCAGGAACTGGGGCTGAGGTGGCATCACGCTGTTCAGGAACTGGAGTGGAGGCGATGTTGACCCACTCAGGAACAGGAAAGGCGGTGGTGTCGACCCGCTGGGGAACAGGAACAGAGGAGGTGTCGCAGGCATCAACCCACTGGGGAAGTGTTTGTGGATCCACTTGGAGGCCAGAGCAGGTGAGGCTTTGAGGTAATGGATCCACTTGGGAACAGTGCTGTCAGCATCCTTGCTGACCCACTCAGGAACTGGTACAGGCACATCAGCAGTGCCAAATATGATTTTACAATACCAATGAATCTCACAATATTTTCAAACAAGTACACTTAGTGCACTGCTAGTTTATGCAATAGAACAGACACATACAGTGTCTCACATAATACAGCATTATACACAGGCATCTACCACTTCAGTACAAACTCTAGCTCTGTAGACAGCACCACAAGGTAGCACTGTTGCTCAGCAAGCCCAGTCACACAGACTTTTGAAAGAAATCCAAAAGCCATCCAAAGGATCATGGGCCACTGTTTGAACACATCCACACGTTTAACAGTACAAGACTGGCTATAAATACGTAGACATCAATATAGATTCATTACGGCGGGACTTCCAAAAGAGTCTTGACTATTACTTATCAAAATGCAGTAAAACTACATATGACTGATAAATGAAATATGCAGCTAAAACACACGCACAAAGTAGCTGATATAAAAGCAATGTTATGGTTGGCTACTCTCTTGCCAAGCGGTGAGAGAGGAAAAAATAGGGTGGACCCAGAGAGCAGTGTATTGACTTAGGTTATTGTGGTTTATTACAGTTCAAAATATAAACAGATGAATGGTGGGA
>NW_018131363.1:0-1115 GCF_001952655.1 Monopterus albus
GAGAAATGCATTTCCTGTCAAAAATTCTTCAAATGAATGATCAAAAATGGGCCACTGGCAAACTGAGAGAGCTGGTGAGTAGTGCACAGATCATTAGTAAAGACAGGTTTTCCAAAGCATAACAGGGTTAGATTACATACAGTAATATATTTTTTTTATATGTAACCTCACTGACCAACCCTCTCCTCCTGCCCCCCAAGGAGAAAATGTCTAGGTCATCTATATTTAACCTGACAGATTAGATTCAAACTTGCAAAACCTGCAAACGTCAGAGATGAGACTGCACAGATATTTTAGCCAAGCTGTGCTCAGCAGAGTTTTTAGCTCTCTCACCTCCAACCTAACACTTTGCTGCCCCAGTGCTGGTAGATTTGCTTAGAACTGTCACGTGCCCTGTAGCAAATGTCACAGTACAGACCCTTGTGTTTCCCTTTATGGTTGTTTCTATCTTGTCAAACTGTCTCTTCTTTATTATATGATAGCAATCAGCAGTCTTATCTTACACCCAATTTCCACAACTACTTACTAAATAAGTGAACTGTATTCACTTTGCCAGTGAAGACTGCAGACAGATTGTGAAACACTGCTCAACAATCTGCGAGACATTTATTCAACAGCTGTTTGTACAGGTTCCTGCTCTGGTGGAAGATGGAAAAGATGGCAGTTTGGGCATCAATTATGATCATTTATGGACTCTCTACCGGGAATGCAATGGTACTGTATAAGCTAGATGATGATTTAGGTGTACCTGCTGCACACTAATATCTGTAGGTAAAGTAACTATAAACCAAGTTGTCATTATGTCTTTTTTATAGCACTCTGCAGCACATGGGTCAAATCATAAACTTCCATTGGACATGGCTGAAAACTGTGTTGATGACATGTACAAGGGCTGTGAAGAGAAGATGAATGCCAACGTGAAGACGTACCTGGAAATTGAAAAAAACAGCAAAAAAAAAAAATGTCAGCCTGGCCTGGGCTAAAGCAGAGAAATACTACAATGAGAAATGGAAGCCTGGAAATGGAAAGGGATCTCCCACACCACCAATCACATCAGAACAGATCATGGCCATTTATGTTTATACCATCAACCAACCACAAATCTATTCTAACTT
>NW_018131364.1:0-1115 GCF_001952655.1 Monopterus albus
GGCTGTAACCACTGTCTGTTTATCTTTGTTTACATTTCAGCACAGATAGTTTATTAACACATTATATAGATGTAGTTTATACCCAAAAATTACAAAACCAAGTAGATTAACAACCCAGCATGCAACACTAATAGATAATATATTTACTAATGATATTGATAGCAAAATGACAAGTGGATTACTTATAAATGATATTAGTGATCATTTACCTGTATTTTTGGTGGCACCGAGGTGGTGCCCGTGGAAGCGCTACACAGCGCTACCCGTCGAAGCAAACTGGGCGAAAATTGCTGCTCTTGTCCTAGTAGGGATGGAGTGAGACAAAGCCAGACGGAACCGCGTATGCTTCGTCGAGAGCTTCAGCTTCTTCACCTGGGAGGAAGACAATCGTCGATCGGGTCCGACTTAGAGACGTATGCAAAGTACCGCGGGTCATTCTGAAGACCTTGGGCGCCATCGAGACCCTCCCACCTGTGAATTCGTGCATCGGACAGTAGGACTCGGAACACGCCCTATAAATGAGAAGGACCCTGGGCTCAATTAATTAGAATTTTCAACTTGCATCCATGTATTAAATCAAGTGGTGGTAACAGGTCCTCTGAGTTAGTTTTTAGAGTGTTAAAATAAAGTAAAACAAACACATATCAAAGCGACAGCATCCGCACCCTACTCATGCCCCTTTGATCTGACCGTTTTTATTGATGCAGCTGATTCTGCAAACATTTGCAGGGCATTGTACATGACACCTTTGCTTAGCACATGGTTGTATAATTAACTGAATATGTGTCCTTCACAGTTGTACGAGGTATGCAAAACCTGTTAAACCCCAAATTTGCACAGTTTACCATATTCTTTGACTTTCCCCAGCCTTTGTGAAATTACTGCAGTATGAATATTCAGAGACAATATTTTGCAGACAAGTCTTAGGCCTTTTGGAAAGGATGACTGTTCCTCCTGTGCCTGCGAGCTTTGTGGGCCTGTGCAACATGTCACTTTCACAACGCTGTTTTTTAATCTTGCCAAACTAGGCGTATAGAAGACATCACAGTTCTAACATCTGTACGCTTTCATTTTTCCAATATAGCAGGTCATTTAACATCTAGTAGCACTGCTGC
>NW_018131365.1:0-1115 GCF_001952655.1 Monopterus albus
TCACCTTGGCTTTTCAAATGTTTACATTTTGCACTAATTTGTTTATTAATTATGACAGCAACTACAACAAATATATGAAAATGTTTAATATAATTTAAAAACTCTGATTCCTATAGGGAAACTACATTATTGAATGCATGGTGGGGGACTACCTGCAATGCCTTCATGGAGCGCCAGGGAGCCACAGACCACTGGTTGAAAACCCCTGGTTTAATGTGTCCAGGTTAGGAAATATCCCCACCCCCACTGCAGCAGAGGTGGATAACTAATGTTGAATGACAAAATGTGTATGCAGAGACTGGGACAGGAAATGGTTGAATGTCACCATTCCAGAAATTGTGATGGAGCTGCCTGGCTTTACTTTGTTTTGAGCAGATCCAGACTCATCACCAAGAAAAAGCAAGAGAGGTGGTGTGTGTTTTTATATTAATAAATGCTGGAGTACCATCATTAAAGTTTTGGGTTGTTGTACTCGATACTTTTTACCATACTGATTTAGAGAAAGCCATTCACGCCTTTGTGACGTCCCGGCTTGATTACTGCAATGCCCTCTATGCCGGTTTATCTCGGTCATCGTTGTCCAGGTTGCAGCTGGTGCAAAATGCCGCTGCCCGGCTGCTCACTGACACCCGTCGACATGCTCACATTACCCCAATCCTAGCGTCCCTTCACTGGCTACCTATGAAATGGAGAGTGCAATTTAAGATTGTGCTATATGTGTTTAAAGCCTTGCATGGACTTGCCCCTCCATATTTATCAGAGCTTCTATCCAGATACTTTCCTCGGAGATCATTACGGTCGTCCGCCCACCTCACCCTTGTGGTCCCTACGTCCCGTTATAAAAAATGGGGAGGTCGGGCCTTTGCCGTGTACGGCCCGGTATTGTGGAACGCTCTGCCATTAGATGTACGCTCCATAACTGAATTAGTTCCATTTAAATCGGCACTGAAAACATATTTTTTTAAACAAGCTTTTTATGCTTAATCTCTCTAAGGCTCCACTTGGCTTCTATTTTTGTAACTTTACTCTAGCTTATCTGAGGGGTTTCACCCTGGACAGGGATTACGATATTGATTGATGAATGTACAGTATGTGCTTGTCATATGTCTATTTAG
>NW_018131366.1:0-1115 GCF_001952655.1 Monopterus albus
AAAAAAAAAAAAGACTTCCCATTTATCCAATTTTCATTCAATTTCTACATTTATACACTTTTAGCTTCTGTGTTTATTTGAGTCCCTGCATTTAGTTTCAGTGCAGCATGTTTGCTGTGTGCTTACTATGGTGGCACTGCTTCAGGAAAAGTATTAATATTCCTAGAGAGGGCTGGTGGGAAACCAGCTTCTCCAGGCTGCTCCAGGAATATCTAGCTGGCATCTTTTACTTTTTGTAAAGTCATGAGATGTATTTTAACATCCACAGATACAGACAGGACTCTCACTTCACTTAATATTCCAACTTCAGGAGAGTGGTCCTGGGAAATTAGGTTTTAATCCCTCCTGGCTGTTGTGGCTCAGAGCCTGGCGTTTTTTTAATCTGAAGTTTTCTGTCTGTTTACTGTGGACCTTTTCACAAGACGACTGTCCTGCACTGTCTCCTACTTCCAAATCTGATATGGACTATTCTACCATCAGAGGTTTACTGTTTAGTTTCACATTAGAGCAGATTTATCAGTTGTCATATCGCATAATTTACAAAGACATTTGAACCGAATTTATACTAAACTGGTAAAGTTTGCACACCATTTGATTTAGTGCAGAAAAAACAGGCTAATATGCCAACGAATCTACAATAGATCCACAACGGTTCTGCTAATCAGATAATCAATCAATTCATATATACAGTAAAGCAAAAGTCACAAGTATCTTCTGGTGATAGTTTTTAAATTTGAAAATCAGTGTTTGTTTTATACCATTTATACCATCATTTGGCATTTTAAAGAGTAACTGACTCAATAAAATAAATGTCACACTGATAAATAATGAAAGTAATCCCTAGAAACAGCCTTGACTTGATGCTATTTGTTGTTAAGGTTCCAAAAATCTCCTGTTGTGGTACACTTTGTGATTTGCTGTTCTGCCTCCTTTGAACGCTGGATTCTGTGGTGCTGTGTTGTGCATCTCTCTGCACTGTCTGCCTCGTCAGCTCCTCCCTACTCCTCATCTCCATCTGCCTAATCCTGGTCTATCACACACACACAGCTTGCAGAGGAATGCATTGCCCTCTGCTCACAACAATTTGCACCCAATCTGCTTGTTGTGAGTGTGTG
>NW_018131367.1:0-1115 GCF_001952655.1 Monopterus albus
TTGAGCCAGTAATGTCCCCTCCTAGTGATTGGCTCTGCACACTAAAGGTGAGCTAGTTTTCTGCCCATGCAAAGCTGGACATGGCAGTTGCTGTAAAAGGAGCATGACCTGCATGGGAGGTTCGAACAGGAATCCACTCATTATCACAATCTTTTGCATAATGACCATCTTTCTGACATCGCCTGCAAACTACTTTTGAACGATCTGTCTTAACAGGACGTGTGGGTGTCTGCAACTTTAACAAGCCCTGAGTCAACTGATCAATTTGTTCCTGCTGCTTCTGTAGCATCTTTGCCAATTCAGCAATTTGGGTTACTGTAGAACTAGACGAGCGGCTGGCCAAGTCATCAATTCCAACATTTTGCACAGCGCATGCAAAGGGGGGACGCAGGGTATCCAGTACCTGTAAGATTGGACCTGCTCTCACGCTCCCACCGGATCGCTTCTGCCCGAACATCCAATAAGGAAAGCCCTAAGTCATTGCGAACCAGCTGCTTCAATTCCCTACAAAAAGCAGGGTCATTAACATTCTCTACAAACTGATCTCGCAGCAACACGGCAGAATTAGCCATCCTACCAGGGGCACTAGCCACCACTTTGTCCATTAATGCACACAAAGCATGGGAATACTCTTGCAGGGACTCACCCTCAAGCTGTTTACGTGAGAAAAAGTTTTCCTGTAGTAAAACATATGATTTGGAACACCCATACAACTCCTGCAAGACAGCCAAAATGCGCTCTGGGTCCTCTCGTTCAGCCCTAGGCCGATATCGAATTTCATCCTTGGCTTCTCCCTCCAGATGATCGAAAATAAAAAATGCTTGATCTAAGGGCCCCAAGCGTCTAGCTCTCATACCAGCTTGAATTTCCTCTACCCATTCATCTATGCCAATACCATGACTTCCTCTAAACACAGGACATTTTCTTTCTCTAGAGACAAAAAACACATTCAAAACCAGGCTGGTCCACAAACGAACCAGTGCCAGATGAAGACACCCCACTAGGCCCTGGTTGCTCCACCCTTTCTTGCAGGAGCCGGTCCTTTTCTGCTTGCAACTCCTGCACAAATTCCCACAACTCCTGCAGTCCATTAGCCATGGCGATGCTGGAGGGCA
>NW_018131368.1:0-1115 GCF_001952655.1 Monopterus albus
TGTGCCAGTTGATCTGGCCCCATAGGACGGTAGGTAGAGTTGTTTCATAATAAGAATTTAAAAACTAGAACTCGTCAAGATTCAGTACAGTGCCCGTAACTGGCCTCATCCATTGTGATTCAGCATTATCTGATCTCTTTTCAAAAACAAATCATTCTAATGGCTAATAAAAATGCAAAGATCCCCTCATAACATCTAACTAAACCATAAGAATTACACACTGTTACACAAAAACTGTCAATGCCTTGATTTTAAACCGTAGATCACTATATTATTTTGAATACAAAATTACCTTAACTTAATTACTGTAACTTCTCCATCTTTACAACAATTCTCTCTAAGATTACAGAAACATGGCATTAAAAGACATGCAACCTGTGTTTGGTTTTTTTTTGTTTTTTTTGTATTTTTTTAACTAGTGCCGGGCAACAATTAAAATCCTGAATCGCGTTAACTGCATGATTTTTCTGAGTTAACTGTGATTAACTGCATTGATATGAGCAGCATTCAATAATGAATTCAAAAGTAGTGTATTGTGCACTTGTATTTTAAAAGTACTACTATATGAGCAAAAGTGCAATAACATTTGGTTTGCAAACACTTTAAACAAATAAGGTACTTTTTAACAGAAGCATTCCCTTTACACAGTAGCAGAAAATCTCAATGTAACCAAGCTCATATCAAGGCACATCAACCAAGGCTCATAGGTGCCGTCATTCATTGCGATCTTAATAATGTTCCTCAGACAGACATCTTCCACAATACTAATTGGCCTTCAGTTTGTAGCTATCCACTTAGCTATGGCATTTGTTAGCTTGTCTTGCTTTTGTTTATCTATACTTCTCCCACACACTACATCGGGTAGTCTGCCGAAGCCTCTCTCCGCTGTTTGTTTGGGTGGGTGATTTGCTGGCATCAACGGTGTGTATTGCATTTAAGTGATACTTCTGACTCGAAGTAATCCGGTGATAACAAAATTCAGCTTTGCACTGAATTGATCCATTGCTCACTGGTTTGGGACTGTATGTGGTTGTGTGGGGAAAGACACAGCGACCACCAGTTCGATTTACTGACCTTGAAGCTACTGAAAGCCAGTACTGATCAACACCCCGCCC
>NW_018131369.1:0-1115 GCF_001952655.1 Monopterus albus
ACCTAACACCACCGAATATGCAGTTCGGCAGCAAGTTGGATAAGGGGTTTAACATGGAGAACTGATGGAAGAACGTCAGTGCTGCTTGTTTCAGTGTTTCTCTATCAGAGCAGAACATCACTGTGATGAACCTGGTCGCATCCTGAAGCCACGTTCTCAGAAGAGAGTCTCACCGTGAACGAGGAGCCCCAGGGCGTCCAGCAGTAGAGTCAGAGACATCATCACGGTGCTGACAGCGTGTCAGTGGCTCTGGAAGGCCTGGACCGCCGCGATCAACACTGGCCTGTTTTTATGTCCTTTTAAACCAAGATAGATTCCAAATAGAAAACTCCATCTGCTGAGGAAGATCAGGACATATGAGTGAAAGCTTCACAGCAGCCACTTGGATGGAACGTTCAGTCTCCGTCTCTGTTTTGAGTTTGGACCTTCATGTCAGAGACGATCTGTTTCTTACATTGGCTTTAGCAGCTGATGTTAGAGTTTATGCAGTTACATATAGATACAGTGAAATCAGAGCAGGTCAGTGTTTTTTCATGAGTCAGCTGATTGGGGCCTGCGTTAACTCTGAAGGTTTCTGATGCCCTTCTGTGTCTTCATCTTTATTTTTAACAGGACGTATTTGAAACAGCTGTGACCTGGTCTGGGTCATACTGGAATATGAATGGATGGAGAGAAGCTGAGCTTTTTTTATAATTTGCTTTCCAACAGTGTGTTCTTTTGTAACTGATGTCATGATTCTGTCCCGTGTTCTTCCTGTCTCATGCTTTTATTGATACTACTTCTTGTCCCCAGTTCACCTTGACTCCTGGGAACTTTATCTCATCCCCCAGATTGGTTTCACCTGCTTCTCATTAATCACACCTGGTTACAATAGCATATAGGCAGCTTCTCACCCTGTGGGAAGCTGCCAGATCGTTCTAACTCCTGTTCAGACTTTCCAGCATTTTACCTGTTCCTGTGAGCCAGCTCTCACCCCGGATTACTGTTTGATCACTGAGATTTGCCTAGCCCTCTGTTTCTGCTTGTGTTTTTCTGTGTATTGACTATTGGGTTGCGAGCGAGAGCAGACGTGTTTATTGCTCTCTGTTTGTTCTACAATATTTTCACTTCTGTTC
>NW_018131370.1:0-1114 GCF_001952655.1 Monopterus albus
TTGATGCTGTGATGATGATACTCAAATGGGCTCAAATCAGCTCAAACACAACCATAAACACGTCAATTCACAACTGATCTGACTTTGAAAATGTCAAACTATTCTGGTCTTTTGTTAGAAAATACATGTACAATATAATACAAACAATAGTAACACAGGGGCAGCTCAAACGCAAGCACAAACAAGTCAATTCACAACTGATCTGATTTGGAAAATGTCAAATTAGTCTGGTCTTTTGTTAGAAAATATATGTACAGTATAATACAAACAATAGTAACACAGGGGCTTCCACTCTGGAGGTAATTCAACATGTTTGACAAAGAGCGTGAATAATAAGTCCACTCAATCTGAGATAAAAGCTGTGGGACTGATGGATCAATATTTAACTATATATTAAAGTTGGCTTTGCTTTAATTTTATTCCCACTCTGGACTGTTTGAACTCAAGGCCTGTAGAAATGTCTCCTTCACAGTAACTGCAGTATGTGACTGTTCAGTCATCGTGGTGTTTTTGGGCTGTGTAATGGTGTGGTCACATTCACCCTCCACCCAACAACACAGCCAGAAAAACAAATAATGTCATGGTAATAAAGCGAAAAAGGCAAGGTGTTAGCCAACCACACAGGGCTACATCTACCAGTACAGACACCGAGGCCATGTCCTCAGTATTTTTAAACAACCTGAGGATGAGTTTACAGTTGTAGTAGATGTAGGCCAAATAAAGAAATTGTATAGTCTTATATAGTATATCTCCATTGGCAAGTTCCTGGCATTTAGACAACTGTGTAGGGGCATCATACTTGCAGAAATATTACAGTTGAATTCATAAATAAAAGTTTGGTTTAAACAAAATTCAAGACCTTCTGGAGCTAGTCAAACATTTCATAGGGGGGTTGAGGGTGGCACCAGGGGGACCTTCAACTCTTATTGCTTGCTATTTCTAAAATCGTGGCTACGGCCCTGCAACCATGTAAAATTACAGAAGCTCTGGGTAACTGACCCCAGCATCAATCAAAGACACATTCAAAAAACTGGAGGACTTACTGTGCCTGTTGATATCTACCTTTGAGGATCTGAAGCCTTGCCAGGACTGCCACGTACTCATCGTAGTCGAT
>NW_018131371.1:0-1114 GCF_001952655.1 Monopterus albus
ATGGTCTCTCTCCAGTGTGAGATCTCACATGACTCCTTAGGTCATGTTGTGATAGGAAGGTTTTGTCACACTGCTGACAGCGGTGGTGAGTTGTCTTTGTGTGTCTCTGTATCTATAATGCCAAATGTAGAAAGAAAAAGACAAATCTTATACTAGAACGACTCATGAAATCATCATATCTCAGACAAAAGATCATTTCTAGAGTAGTGCATCTCATGATACAGAGGTTGTTTTGTGCTAGCACTCATACAAGCTATAGACTGTTTATTACTGCACTTAAGACCTGAAACCTAAAACTTCAACAAAAGGTGAAATCAAGAGGGGTGAGGCGCTTTGGGATACCAGCCAGCTAGCAGAAATGGGAAGTTTGTTTCACTCAACTGGGGGGAACCTTACAACTTCTTTGATTTGACAAATGTGAGAGGGGCATTTTTTAATTCTGAGTACTCCCAGGTTTGGGCTACCTCGACCATCGTGTCTGTACCATGAAGGCCTGGGTTGTGTCTAATTCAACATAGCTGCACATGTTTAGGAATTGTCAAGCAATTCCTAAAGGTTTTTCCACCCTGGTCACAGATGTACAATTTCTCTCCAGTGTGCCATCTCGGATGAATCTTTAGATGGCATTGTGTCTCTGCTTCTATAGTGACAGACGTATGCAGAGAGAGATATAAATCTAATGGTGGAAGGAAGTCTGGAACCATATACAGTGCAAATTTTCATGAAATCAAATGGAAGCTGCACCGCTGCTTAAATCCCGCCCTCTCAATGAGCCCGTTACATGGCAGAAACAAAAGATGTTTTGATTTTTTTAATATGCAGTTTTTTTCCAGTCAGACATTTCGTGGACAGAAAAGTGAAAAAACGAGACAGAAATTTTTATTTTACACTGCTCTGACAACTGGACAATTCTACTTTAGAAAACTGAATTAAGTTGTCTGACAGACTTGAAAGCGTGGTTGTCACATAATTTTTTAAATCTTAATGAAAATAAGACTGAGCGTGTGCTATTTGGTGACTTGGTGAACATAACTTCTTTCGACCAGGGTCTGGGCCCCTTATCTCAACATCTGAAGTCGACTGTAAGACCTAGGGGTGATGTTTGATGGCAACT
>NW_018131372.1:0-1114 GCF_001952655.1 Monopterus albus
CTCTGCTTTACCGGGAAGAGCAGCTATGCGTAAAATACCACCTTTTATAACCACTAATGATGTACCATTTTGCTCAGTATCGCCAGAAGGAAGTAATGCCATTAGGTGATGAACATTATTTTGAAAATCTGTTTGCTTTTTGTCTTCCTCTGTTGCTCGTGCGGGAGGAGGGGGTGAGAGTGTGTGTGTATGACCTCGACATTCCTGAGCCACATACACACACCAGAGGTGTGTATGTGTCCGTGACTAAACTGCACTGTACAATCTCTATCAGAGACTGCTTGGACTGAAACAGCTGTGCCACTGGGAGAATTAACCTCAACTGGCTTCCGTGATTTGCTTGAACTGGCTGAAGGAGACTGAGAACACTTGAAAGTCTCCAAAAAGCATACACAACTGGCAAGAAAACCCTCAGCTTGTTTTACTCTGGCTTCTATTTTGTTCTCAGTTAAAAATGTACAGGTTTTCACTTCCTCTTTAGCTCTCATTGCAGCTAGAGAGGCTTGCTTCAAAAACCGCCCTATACATCCCCTTGTGGGGGAGGACTGTCACTGTCCCCAAGCATACCCCTTCTCTACATTTGTAGGACCCAGGAAATAAACCAATCTCTTGCTTTGTCCTGCTCATCTTTAGAAAATGTGTTTAACCATTTAGACAAAAACCTGTAGAGTACTGCCCCCAAAGAGTAAGGCTTAGCCTTTTCCCAGTCTTGTACAACATTTGCAGACATATTAAAAATGTATGTACACATAACAAACGACCCAAGTGGAATGGTGTCTGCCCAGAAGCTGTGACCCGGACGAGAATCTTCTACATCACAACTTTTTCTGATGCGCCCGACCCCTGGGGGTTCACCCAATCAACAGTTCTGTTTTAATTCCACTGAATACGCCGTCACCCTAAGATTATAATACAGTTGTCCCATAAACTATGCCCAGCCCCCAAAGACAGTTCTGCCAGAGGCACACTGTGTCACATCAAATTCTCTCCATAGCACTGGTTGCTATTGAGATACATATGTGCCAGTGTTTAAACAGCCTTCAAGTGCAACAAACTACCCACACATTCCATGAAAAAAAAACAAAAACTGGCGATTTCCCTGTGCCGTCACTAC
>NW_018131373.1:0-1114 GCF_001952655.1 Monopterus albus
TTTTCTGGGACGAGATGCTTTGTGCAAGCTGGATTGTGACATTTGGTGCACTCTGGCTGGAGTGCTGGTCGACACTGCACAAAGCCAAATGACTGTGAGAAAAGCTGAGGCAGTGGTTTACTGGGCGATTTGAGTGACACCTTTATGGAGCCAGCTAAAACATGGATGGACTTCATTAAAGCCAATATGCCAGAAGCTTTGTCCCCCGCCTGTCAACCTCACTGCACTGTCCAATACTACAAATCTGGATCCACAGCAAAGCCAGACATTTGGCTTAAGGACCAGCCAGAAACGGTTCAAATACAGTCTTCTTCCATTGTGCTCGGCAAGCAAGGAGCTGCAAAGGTAGTAGAGAGAGGTCTGTATCTGGACCAAGAATACAAAATAAAAAATACCGTTCCACACGTTACACTTTTGCTAAACCCAGGTTATGAGCCAAATCACTTGGGTCCAAAGATTGTGGGGTCAAAAGAAGCAAAATTTGTCCCAACGGACAACAAAAACATTTGGCTGAGTGAAGATGGATCTTTCATTAGGATATTCATCTCCGCTTCATGCTGGGCCCATCCTCAGGCTCCCCTGCCAACCTGTGTTCTGTCACCAACATTCAGATGTTAAAGAAGAAATGGTGGCCAGAGTGCCAGCAGAGTTATGGTCAAAACATGACACTGATGTGGGATTTATTAAGTCCGCACAACCCATGGAGGTAAGGTTGAGACCAGGTTGCAGACCTCCATGGAGACCACAATATCCGCTGAAACCTGAGGCTGAGGCAGGCATTGAGCAAACGACATGGGGCCTGCTGGAAGCAGGTGTGCTGGTGGCTGAACCGAATCCATGCAGTAACACACCAATTTTGCCGGTGAAGAAAGCTGACAAGAGTAAGTATAGATTAGTGCATGACCTGCGAACTCTGAATGAGGTCGTGGAAGATTTTCAAGCTGAAGTTCCAAATCCACATACTCTGTTGTCAAATGTTCCATCGGATGCCAGGTGAGTGGTTGACTTGTGTTCTGCGTTCTTCAGTGTGCCGTTAAGCGAGAACAGTCGGCACCTCTTTGCGTTCACGTATTGGGGACATTCCTATATCATTTTGTGTGCGCCAGATTTTGAA
>NW_018131374.1:0-1113 GCF_001952655.1 Monopterus albus
CTGATGGAGAAAACAGTTCACAGGCCTTGCGCAGAGTGGCACACAGAATCGGAATGGCCGGAGCCAACCAGGTTACAGGGAAAAATAGGTATCTCAAAACACAGGCAAAACTGTTCATAACATAAGACAGCAATTGCAATTCAAAAGGGCAGAAACCACAAAAGAACGGAAAATAGTCAAAATCAGGTTAGCAGAATATTCCTACAAAATTACTAAGCTTCATGTATAAATGAGAAGTTACCAACAGGATGACGAGACATCAGCTGGTGACGAGATCCCACCCACGCTCCTCTTTAAGTAATGCTCCACTGATTTGAAGCAGGTGCACATCGCCGCCAGGAGCGCACTCCAGCACCTGCAGAGGCAGAGTTGTTGATGGTCCCAGTGATGGCAGACGAGGTGCTGGGAGTGCACCGATCTGCAGCCACAACAGTTTTCTCATGCTTTTATTTTTGGTGTTGTACTCTGAACTGGTGTGTAGTACCACTGAGTGTTTTGGTTTACTTCATCACAGCAGCTAGTGGACTAAAGGACATATAAATACCCTGTTTTCTCAGTGTGATCCAGTGAAAGCACCTGCTGATGTTGGACACTCAAAGAACAATGATGACAGCACAACTGTAGGAGGAAAATCTGACACCAGCACTAAAGAACCATCTGCTCACAGTGAGAACTGTAGTGATTTAAATTAATGACTTACTATAACAGTACAGTAACATGGAATAGTCAAAAATAGAAGTTATTAATCTTCTAACATTTAAAAGCAGTTACAGTAAATACTGGGAAAAATGGCTCAGTTGGACACTGATCTGATCACCTGGTTCCTTGTTGTCCTGCAGGTAACTTAGACATGGATATGAGTAATGATAAGGTAAGAAACTACAGTTTTTTCACATGTTCTTATTTAACCAGAGATTATTTACTTTATCCCACTGGATGATGTTACACTCTCAAACATACAGTACATGTTTAATCATGTATTTACAGTCGGTGACGACCTCTGAGGAGATTAGTAGTAACAACCGATGTGAAACGCTGCTTCATAGACTTCACCTTCCAGACAACCTCTTCAAGACAAACATCAAGAGAATTTGTCTTTAGCAGATTTTCTTA
>NW_018131375.1:0-1113 GCF_001952655.1 Monopterus albus
AATTTAAAATTTCAGGTGTGCGCACTCCGACCTGCACCACTGCCTCTCCTCACTCTACCCAGCTGTGTGCCATCTTCACCGAGTTGTCGGTCGGGCTTGCAGAACACAACAGTACAAAGTTTGTCCACATGTGGTAAAATGAGACCCAATGACAGCATGTTGAAATTTAATGCAGAGAATGATGTGGGATTTGGCTGAATCAGGACATAATATGTACATACAAGTGATCGAGTACATCAAAAACTTGGAGGAGTAGCGGGACGAAATTTTGGCAGAAGAAAAAAGACGAAGAAAAAGAAGCTTACAGGATTTAAAGAGGTGTGTTATACTCCTTTGGAGTTCGCACATCTAATAAATGGAATCTAGAATCTAGCTAAACCATCTGGAATATGTCGAAAGGAGCCACTTGAGGTGATGAGATCTGATCAGTGTCTGTATCCACAGACATTCTGAGACTGACTCTCAGAGACCTTTTAACTTAGCCTAAAAACCCTGAGAAACTGAGAGTTTGGACAGCAACATGCAGAATGTCCAGGCAGGGTCAGAGCACGGTCCACCAGGAAGTGCAGCAGTTACTGGTGCTGCGTGTTCGACACCATGTTCACCTTAGACACTGCAGGTGTTACAGCTAAAACAAGGTGTTATGAGACCAAAGACACTGACTGAGGACGACTGAAGGTCAGTGTTAGAGAACAAAATAGTAAAAAGCTGTAACTTCTCTGGTTCTGTTGTAAAGTTGTGTTAAAACAAAGGAAAAAATACTGGGACATTTTGGAAATACTTACCTTTGCATTGTTTGCCCTGGTTGCTGCTGTTCATACTGCTTATTATTTTTGTTATGTTGCAGCCTTAGGCTGATTTACTGAAGTTGATTACTGTTCACCTGCCCCTTGCACGGGGATATGTACATGCACACTGAGAGCCGATGTACCTGAGTGAAATTCCTCGTGTGTTCGACACACCTGGCCAATAAAGCAGATTCTGATTCTGATTCTGAAACTGTAAACGTGTCATGTAAGAAATAGTTAAACTGGGTTATAAGGTCCTGAAAGAGGGGAGGTGTGTTGATATATTAGTTCGGGGCACTGAATATGTGGAGTAATGCCTGAGTGA
>NW_018131376.1:0-1113 GCF_001952655.1 Monopterus albus
TAATCACTGAATCATTAGTAATGCTACGCGTTAAACACTAGCCTACCAAGGACTATCACTGCACAGCACAAAGGAAAAAAAAAAAAATACATTAGAAATGCAAACAAAGGAAACACCCTGTAGACAGAACATTTGTTCTCCCAACACTTGACTGCCTTCAACCAGCCTCGGCCTTTGTAAGGCCATGAATGACAATATGGTCCACAAGTATGGCCCTGATTTCATTGGGAACATGCTTACTGTATGTGTTTGCCTTTTCTACCCCTTCCACCACACAGCCCAACTCCTATTCTTTTTACACCTGGCAGTTGATGCTGCTCATTTCACTGTTCTTCATTGTCAGAAACTAACACTGTGATGTGCTCTGTCTACATATGATGCCAATTGAAGGTTCATTACAATTTATCTGAGAAATGTACAAAAGCAACTGAGAAAATTGTAACACATTACAACTTATTTATTCACACATTTTGCCAGATCCAAAACTTCTCCAGCTGGCTCCTCCCTGTGAGGAGGAGTCAATGCAAAACTCAGATGTCTTCCACCTCTACTTGTCAGGGAGGTGTGATGCTCCCGTGAAGATAGAGGAGTGAACCCAATTAAAGAGCCAGTCAGCTGAAGCGGTAGAACAGACTTTAATGTCCTTTTGTGATTTCAACAGAAACACACACAGTCTTGGGTGATCAGGCAGAAGGGTGGTCCAGGGTCAAAGTCTCCAGCCGGGCAGCAGGGAAGGCAAGAATCACAGGTTGGTTGAACAGGCAGGGTGTCAATCTCAGGTTGGCAGTCATACAAGAGGGAGCAGGCTGGATCACAGGTTGTTAGAGCAGGCAAGGGTCCGGTACCAGGAAATCAGTCAGAGGAAAACGCTGGAGAGTCTAGACAAGGCATAGAACAATCTGGCAGCTTCTCACAGTGTGAGGAGCTGCTATATGCTGTGGTGAACAGGTGTGGGTGATTAGTGGCAGGTGAAACCAATGTGCATGATGAGCTGAAGTTACCGGGGTTGTAGATGAGCTGGTGACAGGAAGTATTTTCAGAATAAAAGCAGGGAAAACCGGAAGCCAGCGGAGCAGGACTATGACACTACTTATCTGACTGCAGAGAGGACAA
>NW_018131377.1:0-1112 GCF_001952655.1 Monopterus albus
TGACTGGGTACCAGTGGGTTGGAGATGGATCATGGATCATTGACTCCCAAACCGCAGAAAAGGATACACAACACATTCTGGATGGTGCCATAGGTGTGTCCATCCCTAAGGCACATGTCAGCGGCTTGAGAGAGTTCATATTAGATGTGAAGCTACTCAATTTATCTAGTAATGAATTGTTTACAGAGTTCTGGGAGAACTTATTTAACTGTAAGTTCAAACAGTCAAATGCATCATCAGAGAATCAGACAGAATGTACTGGACATGAAGATATGACTGGAGTGCAGAACAGCTTCACTGATATGTCACTAATGCCTATATGTAACAATGTCTATAAAGGAGTGTATGCTGTGGCACATGCACTTCATAATATTCTTGAATGTAATGACACGTGTAACTACAAGGCGCAACTAGATCCACACATGGTAAGCTCATTAAATCAAATCTACTTTGTAGAAGTAAAAATGTCCAAAACCTTGAATAATAAATTGGTGCAGTGTGTCTGTCATGCTGTTGAGCCAACAGGTCTATACATAGACTGATCAGGCATAACATTATGACCACCTGCCTAATACTGTTTACATAGGAATCATTGTGGCAGTTGGTTGGCACTCATGTCACTCTGCAGCTCACGGTTCATCTTCTGTAATCCATTTGCTTCCACAGTTCTACTGTCAGGAAGAGCACAGATGTGTTTACAATTCAGTGAAAATTTTACTTAAAAGGAGTGAAAACTGTAGTTGTGAGGACGAGTTAGAGAGAATTTATTTAGACAAATTCAACAGCCTCACCACTAGGTGTGATATCACTACAGTCAAGGTTGCTGTTTCTCTTCATAGAGATCAATGTACCATATTTCTCATTTTCAACAATTTTAACAAAGATTCTAATCAATTTAAACTTTTAACTTTCATTTGTTCTTTTCAAAAGATTAAATCTACAGTAGGGCAACCTCATCATCAGTGAGCTGTGGATGTCCATGACCCTGTTGCCAGTTCACCATTTGTCCTTCCTTAGACACTGTTGGTAACTACTAACCACTGCAGACCAAGAACACCCACCAAGACCTGCATTACGGGAGATGTTCTGAACCAGTCATCTCACCATCACAG
>NW_018131378.1:0-1112 GCF_001952655.1 Monopterus albus
AGTGTGGGCGCCTCCACCTGCCTCACAGGGTGATTTGCAGAATGGACACTCTCTGCCACATCCAATCAGTGTGGAGAAAAGCTCATTCTGGGGCTTCACATGGAGATGGTATAGTTTAATCAGGATGGGTGATTCCTTAAATTTCTCTCTAAGATCTTGTCCCATCTCATTCACAGACTCTGTGAGCCAGTGAGCAAACTGTTCCTGGTCAGCATTGTTCAGGATCATGAAAGCACCTAAAGCATCCTGGGAAATGACCAACTTCCCACCAAGTTCTTTGCAGATATCTTCAACAATTTTCTTTACGTTGTCACTTTTTTGCATTTTGGCCTTGGTGATAGCATCATTGATGCTGATGATACTAGACTGAATATGCCGATCCTCAAACTCAGACACCTTAGAGCCGTCTGACAAGTGTTGCACTATTTGGTCACGTATCCACTTTTTCACATATTTCTTATATGAGGAAATGTAACTCAAATACTTTTCAAAGTCATCCTTTGAAAGTAAATCCAGTAAAATTGAAGACTGGCAGAAAATCCGTGTGCTGAACTCCTCGTGTGCTGAACTGCGGTTTTGTCCGCATTTCACCAGTGATGTCAGTGCCCAGAGAACGGTTGACAAAGTCTTCGACTGCAGGCTTCAGGCACTGGTTGGTGAATTCTTTTGCCTTCTTCTGGCACTGGTCTCGTTCATGGAACACATCTTTGAAATCAGCCCTGAACTTGTCTTTGTTTTTCATAAGACATTTATAAGGATTGTTATCATGGAGGAAATCTTCATGCATTTTCTGGAAGCGTCTGGCTGCAATTCCACAGATGTGCTGTTTCAGAGGAACTTCCCACTCAATGTCTGTCTTAACATCCTGATTGTTTTGCAGCCTCTCATCAATCATGTGTAGGATCTCCTGGATGTAGTTTTCATGGTAATTGGTTTTCTTTTGCTGCTTTTCAGTTACAAATTGTGTGCAAGCATCTATGATCCTGTCAGCCATTATTTGTACTGCCTTTTTGCAAACATCAGAGATAAGCATCTTGTCTTCTAATTGGTGTACGAGTCCTTCAGGTTTATATTTGAAATCTTTTAGGCATTTTTGACTTAACAGTTCAGAT
>NW_018131379.1:0-1112 GCF_001952655.1 Monopterus albus
AGTCCGTTAGCGATGACCTTCACTGATAATGTTTCAGATTTAAAAACACAGGTGTGTATTTGTATTTTCTATAAAGTGTGTGTCTTTAAACTGACACATTTTACTCACAATTTCCTCAAAATATTCAGGTCAACGTGCGCAAGGATGGTGGTCTACAAAAAACATTTTACTCCTGCTTAAAAAAAAAAGATACTGAATAATCTTATTTTCAGCAGGAGTAAAATGTTTTTATGGTTTAGAGGTTATGATGGGATTTTGAAATTTTGATCAGATGTGAGATTCTTGCATTTTTTATCAGCCATTAGAATGATTTGTTTTTGAGAAAAGAGAAGTAGATAATGCTGAATCAGAGTGGGGGGAGGCCAGTTATGGGCAGTGTACTGAATCTTGAAGGTAAAAGATACACAACAGTTTTGACAAACAAGACTTTTCAGGCCAACAGTGGTAATGGCTAAAGGCCAAGGCATCTGATTGGAGAGGACGAAGCCTACGTGACAAGAAACCTATAAAAACCGTTGCAAAAAGAGGAACAGGAGACCTTTATGTGACTGCAAGTTTTACATTCATCCTCCAGCTGTAATTCCGTGTTTCCTCCGTTTCATTTACAAGACGGCAGCCAACTAACGCAGGTGAGCGCTCTTATTTTGTGATTGCGAGTTTTATATTTACACTATTCAACATTATTAGTGGGACATTTAATCCTATTAGGATTTTGTGCCTAGAAAATTGCTTTTGACAATTTGTTTGGTTGGACTGGACGTTTTGAACGTTGGCAGTAAAACTTTCTCACAATATAATAATCTTACATTCTATATATATGAAGAACACATCTTAGTATTTCAACTAGGTACATGTTTTTCATGCTTTACATCATTTCTCAAATTCCTATGCATCGTGGTAGGCACTTTGAAAAGCCACAGTGTCTGAAAATGTGCTATGTTCATTGTCTATTCATACTGGGATTTTCAGAGATTCCTTACTGGTGCATGTTCAGTTTAAGTGACTCTTGTCCAGTGTAAAAGTCTGTTCAAAGGATTATCTAAAGCTAATGAGGCTTCAGCAGTCTGAACCAGTGTAAAAGTCTTCTGTAATTCTGGGTTTCCTCTAACCAA
>NW_018131380.1:0-1112 GCF_001952655.1 Monopterus albus
GAAGCAATGGAACCGAATCATGACATGAATCTTGCTTTTCCGTCTGCCTTTGCCGAACACACACACTCTACCTGACCAGCTCTGTTGCTAACTTTATTCCAAGCTCTCGCTTCCTGTCATTGTTTCCCCAATTGCGTCAACCCTTTGATTTAGTTCTCTTTTTGAAAACATCCTGCATGATGTTCTGACTAAGCAGAAGACTTCTGGCCTCTCCCAGAGAGCAGCACACATTTTGAAGAACAAAAGGTCAATGTAATGCCTTTTGCTGCTTTTACAGAAGCACTTTTTAACTCACACTATACAGTGCCTTGCGAAAGTATTCGGCCCCCTTGAACTTTGCTAAAATGTTATTATATTGTTTGTTTTATCCACTACACAACCCTCAGCACCATAGCTTGTAAATGTACTTTTGTATATACTATATCTATCTAGAAAACTGCATCTAAAATTTGTCTATATATATTTCTATATTTTTAAGCACTTTATTTTTATTTTTCTAATGTGGAAGTAGTGCAAGATGTACTTTCAGATGAAGTGTACCACCTTCATTACAGTGGCCTTATAGTGAAAGTAACACATCAGCAGTGGGTTCCATCTTTGGCTACTGATGCCTTCAGCTAGCACCCATTAATAAGATGAATACATGAAACTAAAGGAAAGAAGAATGGAGAATAAGAGAAGTGGGGTATAAAATAAAATAAAATGAAACAGGGTTGTAGACACTATAATGAAGATGACGAAGGTGTGTTACATCAGTGTCCATCAGAGACCAGAAGGAGGGGAAGGATGAAAATGCAGGCAGACCGATAGGTGGGGTGGGGGGTACTGTTACAGTATGCGACTGTGCTTTCTGTTTTTGGGTGGGTTTTTCCCATCTCTCCCTTTTGCTCTGCCACGTCACTCTAATTACCTCTGATCACCTCCATTTGCAGCTCTTTATCTCCTGGTTCAGTTCAATACATATACGCCCTCTTCCAGTTCATTCCCCACTGGTTTGTCACGCATGTCCACACTCGCTACCGGAAGCTCCAGTTTCCCAACTCTGTGATCTCCACTCCTCAGCTCCAGATCTTCACTCCCCGACACAGCACTCTCAGCACCACAATGCCGCC
>NW_018131381.1:0-1111 GCF_001952655.1 Monopterus albus
TAATACTGTACTTTAACAATGGCCTGTGTTGTAACATCACACACTAACCGAACATGGTAACATGTTTAGAACACATATCAGCACATACTGTATAAGCATTTGCTTGATTGATGCTAAATATTTTGACATTATGGCTTCTAACAGAAGGAGACTTTTGGTAAGAACCTACCATCAATGCATCATCTCCTTCTGTAGAAGAAAAAAACTTGATTTATATGACAGTGAAGAAACAAATGGATGGATGAAATAATTAATAAATTGCTTAAATATGTTACACAATAACAGAAATGAATGGGAATTAATAAATTAAAACAGTTCAGTTCAAATGAAAGCTATACATATATTTCATTATCATCCCAGTATCTGTTTTCATTTGCACAGTTTATTGTTCCTTCATTTTCCTGTTTTTACTCATTTCCTTCAGGAGGATTTCTATCACCTTAAACAGCATTTTCCTCAGGGAACAGTGTTAAATTATTTTATTCTACATATGCTAATTGGCATTGATTGGGCATTGGCAGAAAATCTAGTCCAGCCAATCACAAACCTGGGGAGATCCTTCAGTGTTTTAATTGCTTCCACACGGTTTGCTTATTGACAGTAAAATAAATGAGCCCACTGCCTAGGGGAAGATTTTGTTTTTGATGTGTCCCAATAATGTCCAGTTGACATACAATAAATAATCAGAATTAAAAGTACACTTAGTACAATAACGGATATGAAGTCCAAATGCTAAGTGAAACTAGTGATGTACAACAGCAGCTACCTCTGCTACTTCTGACAGCAGTGAGTCAGCTTGGATTTACTCTCCAAGCAGCTTGTTGATTTAATATATAACACTCTTTTCCTTTATTATCTAAAATAGCTGTAGAAGTAACAGCTCTACACAGTGTGCTCCAATGCATTCACACCACTGTTAAATACAATGACTCAGTGAATGCAGTGTAGCAATGGTGATGCTTCCTGCACCACTGTTTCTCAAATTGACAGTTTAATGCGCAAAAAGAAACCAATCTGAGGAGGTCTTTCTCTAAGTTAAACACTAGTAAAAGCTGCCATTGTTTCATAAGATGTGATTAAGGCCTGGACAGGTTACTGAGCACACGCACAC
>NW_018131382.1:0-1111 GCF_001952655.1 Monopterus albus
CACAGACACACTGTGCACGGAGGAGCAGGTTGTATCTGCTGGAGGTGGGAATCAGGAAGTTAACACAACTGAACAGGTGCTGATGTGTCAGTGTTGTGTTGGAGTGGCCAACAAATAAGTTCTGTTAGAATAGTTTTCCTTTATTTCACATTTCTGTTTTAGAAACTACTGTAATACCAAATTCCCAACTTTAAGGTGATTTAACAGCGTTTCAACAGGCTGTCGGTTCAGGGTTTGCATTCAGTCTGTCTGCTGTGAGCAGGCTTCAGGTCTGTGACCAGCACATTTTAACAGTATGTTTTAGCCGTTCTGGTACAGATTAACCAACGTCACCGATGTGCTTTTATAAACTGGGCATAAAAAGCCAGAGTAGAAATGGAAATTTGAATAAAAGTTGCAATTTTGTGGGAAAAGGTTTGGATGAATCAGAACAGTAGATGTGCTGATAAACAGAGCGCAGTGGAAACAGACTCTGCAAATTAAACATTACACTCGTGACTTTTCCAAGTGCTCGTTGAACTCTGCGTTAATGGCACCTGAGTGGAGAACGAGCGCCAGCAGTTGTTCATCGCTGTGTGCTCGACTCCTGATTTGGCATAATAGTAGTGGAGGAAGATGTGTTGTCTTTAATATTTTCTTTTGCAGGTTTTCTGTAAATTCTGCTAAACTTTGCACCACGTTTGGATGGAAACTGGACAAGTGTTACACTGGGCTTCACGGGCACAAAAGATGTAAAAAGCCTCAGTGCATGAGGGGAACCAGAGCTTGTTCACTGGACTGATGGGAGCTTGGAGCAGGCAGCAAGGCTGCTGGTTCGAATCTCCTGATCAGATGAAAGGAGGCAGGACAGCGAGTTGTCAGGAGGCAGGATGGTCTGTGTGAAGTTGAATAACGTGTTTGGACAAATTGTCTTAGAATAATAAAGGTTAAAAAGCTCCTGGTCGTCCTGACTGTGAGTGAGTGTGAGCGCGAGGCTCTGCTGCAGACGTGGAAGGTTTAGAGGATGAATGTGATTGGTTCACAGGTGTTTCTATAAAAGTGTTTGTGTGCTTGTTAGTGTCTCTGTGTGCATGTGACTGAGTGTATCCATGCATACATTCATCTTTAGTGT
>NW_018131383.1:0-1111 GCF_001952655.1 Monopterus albus
AAAGCATGTTCTGTGAGTACTACAGGTGAGATTAAACTTTTACTTGCGCTCTCCCACAGAAAAAAAAACATAAATTTTAGTGTGCAGTCCAATACTGGTGTGTGCCTGCTTCATATGTATGTCATACACAGCTATCGAGTGTCCAGCAGACCAAAGCTGCATAAAGAGTTTCACCAAGTATTAAAGCAGCTCCCCAAAGTCTACAACCCAGAATCCAAGCAACAGTTTTATAAACTGATTGACAACTTTGGCACCCATTACATCACCAAGGTGAATAAAAATGATGGTACTGTTGCAAGAAAATGTAATTTTAGCAACCAATGCACACATTTAGGAAATTATACAAACACATCATACACAGATAGTGATTAAATATATAATTCTAGGTGAAGCTGGGAGGAAGTGTTCAATCAGTGACCAGCATCAGGCAGTGCCAGGCCAGCCTGCAGGGCCTCAGCTCGGAGGAGGTGCAGATGTGCCTGGAAGCTGAGGCATCCGTCACCATCAAAGTGACAGTAAAAGCTGAAACAAAGCACTGCAAGAAGGACATTGAGAAGACTGAAAGTAAGACATCCTTCTCCAGCCTTTTCAGTGACAGGTAAAGAATATTCTTCTCATTCAATTATCACATTTTCTACTTATTTGTGCTACTTAATGACTAGTTTTTGCTGCAGAAAAGCTCATGTGGCTCAGCTGTTGAAGCATCTCTCTTTTCTACAGGTTCACAGAAATAAAGGGGGGCCACACCCCAGAGCCAGATCTTCTATTCTCTGCTGACAAAAATCCATCAGCCTACAAGGAGTGGCTGAACACACTGCCACAGAATCCAGACGTGGTCTCATATTCACTGGACTCGCTGCATGAATTACTGCCTGTAAATACCCCTGTCAGGAAGAACATGCGCTTGGCCATCAGCCATTACATCCTGGAAAAAGGCCTGTGGAAGAACTGTAGTGAGCCCTGTCAGGCCGGCATCAAGAGCGACTCCAGAGATTCCTGCGTCTGCCAATGCCACAATGACCCTGCTGTAAACCAAGACTGCTGCCCAACGCGCAAGGGCATGGCACGGGTCATCGTAACTGTACAACGGGCCGAGGGACTGTGGGGAGAC
>NW_018131384.1:0-1111 GCF_001952655.1 Monopterus albus
GAGCCTTGAAAGAAGGGTCCTATATTACAATACAGATAGCATAATTTACACCACCAAAGAAGGTGAAACTGAGCTCCAACGGATGAGTTAAATTCGGATTACATCAAGGAATTTGTTTCAGCCGGTCCTAAAAGTTATGGATATCAGACGAGAGGGGGCAAGGTGGAAATCAAAGTGAAGGGGATCACGCAAAGCTACAAGTGTTGTGAACGCATTAATTTTGACTGTCAAATATTTAGTGGAAAACTATATTGAAAAGTCAGAGCCTGATATCTTGACTGCTCCTCAGCATAACATCACCCAGGATAAAAAGACCTTTGATTTAAAAAACTCCCTTGTTGATAAAAGATGTAAGGTTGTGTTTGACAAGAGACGTTTACTTCCAGGAGGCTCGAGTTTACCTTTTGGTTACTAAAAAGGAAAAAAAAAATTATTCACGTATCTGATGGAGGAGGTAACGATGAATTTTAACCCGGGCCTAAAAGCACCATTTTCATGCATAATTGTGGGTCCCAGCGGTGCTGGAAAAACTTTTTGTAAAAAGGTTTTTGGAAAATTGTAAATATGTGATGGATGTTGTACCGGATAACATTGTGTGGATTTACACTTCCTTTCAACAAATGTATGCTGATTTGCAAAAGATGAATAAAGGAATAAAATTTGTGGAAGGTTTGCCCTCATCATTCGAAGACCAAGCACTGTTCCCTAGAGATCAGAAATATCTTGTAATTCTGGACGACGTTATCTATTAAGCTGTGGACCATCCAGAAGTTGTTAAAATCTTTACACAATATCGTCACCATCGCCAGATGTCAGTCATGTTTTTAATGCAAAATATTTTTCAGGAAGGGAAATACAACAGAACTCTAAGCCTAAACAGTACACACATCATTTTATTTAAAAGTCCACATGATAAACTGCAAATCTCTATACTAGCACATCAGACTTTCCCCAGGCAGAAGGCCTATTTTATAGAGAGTTATGGAAACGCCACAAAGGACCCACACGGTTATTTAATGATTGACGTGACCCTGCAGTGCCCAGAGCATTTGAGACTGAGATCAGGGGTGTTAGCTAAAGAGCTTGCCTGTGTGTATCTCCCTGGGAGAAT
>NW_018131385.1:0-1110 GCF_001952655.1 Monopterus albus
CTGATGTGCAGTAAATTCCCATGAAAGCTGGTGGGTCATGAAATCCTTGCATTTTGTTTACTTCTTGCAAACTTTAGATGTAACATTTGAAAAGATGTTGTAAAAAACAATGTGCACAGAATTATTTAAGAACAGTTTAGTTTAGTTTTTTAATTCACAGGATCAATAAAATTAAATCACTGAATGCCAAACATTAGGCTGACACAGTGTAACTCCATACTGGGATGGTTTATTTGGAAAACAATAAGTCATCCAACCTAAATGACAGCATTAGTTATTTGTCCCACTTGTACCTTAGAATACCAATATTTGTCGAACCAAAACTTCATCATGGAATCAACTACAAACAGATAATTATGGTGATTGAACCCTTAAGGTTTCATTAGGTTTTGGCACAAAGTATTTGGGTTTGATTTTACAGGAAGACAAAACAGATGTTTCTATATTTCACATATGATGGCCACGAGATGTCGGTGAAAACTCCAGGAAAGGCAAGTAAGTGAATCTTGAGTAGTAATTTGTTGTCACAATCTAGCGTGTCATCCACCGCTGGTTTCTTTCAGGTCACACTCCAGAGAAGAGTGACTTCACTGGCTGTACATCGAAAGGTCACCATCAAACAAGGTGCATTTGGAAAAAGCTCAAAGCTGACTGAACTGTGAGAAAAACAGCACTTTTATCACATTAACTCCTCTGATTGCCACATCTGCTCTACAGAGCCAGACCCTAGCTGCTGGAATCTCCCTTTGTAAGGCTGTAGTTGGAGTCCATTGGCTGAACTCTGGCTCTGCAGGGCTCTAGTCTGAGTCCAGCAGCTCTGCATGTCCAGAGGCTGAAAGGTCAATTTCTTTCTCTTTCAGAGCAGAGAAAAGATAAATGGGAGAATTAGGTGAGAGGAGATGGTCTCTGTGCAGCAGAACATACACTCCCCTCTCCCCTTCTACTCACTCATCTCTCCATCGCTCCCATCCTCTGCGCCCTTCTTGCTAATCTTTCCACATTTCTTTTTCTCTCTTATTACACATATTTTGCTCCTCTTCCTTTCTTCTTAGTCTCTCCATCTTTAGACCTTCTTTAGTTAAGCTATGTCACTCCTCTCCTAATCCAGTC
>NW_018131386.1:0-1110 GCF_001952655.1 Monopterus albus
TGGGCTATGTTTGAAGCCCATCAGAACCCACGTATAGGTATAAGAATGCCCCCTATACGTGAATGCAAAAAGGTGCTGACTGTTCTCGCTTAGCGGCACACTGAAGAACGCAGAACACAAATCAACCACTGTGAACCACTTGGCGTCCAATGGAACATTTGACAACAGAGCATGTGGATTTGGAACTTCAGCTTGAAAATCTTCCACAACCTCATTTAGAGCTTGCAGGTCATGCACTAGTTTATACTTACTTTTGTCAGCTTTCTTTACTGGCAAAATTGGTGTGTTACTGCATGGATTTGGTTCAGCCACCAACACACCTGCTTCCAGCAGGCCTCATATCGTCTGCTCAAAGCCTGCCTCCACCTCAGGTTTTAGCGGATATTGCGGTCCGCAACCTGGTCTCAACCTTACCTCCACCGGTTGTGCAGACTTAATGAATCCCACATCAATGTTATGTTTTGACCATAACTCTGCTGGCACTCTGGCCACCATTTCTTCTTTAACATCTGAATGTTGGTGACAGAACACAGGTTGGCAGGGGAGTCAGATGACCCGAGGATGAGCCCAGCCTGAAGCAGAGATGAATATCTTAATAAAAGATCCATCTTCGCTCAGCCAAATGTTTTTGTTGTCTGTTGGCGCAAATTTTGCTTCTTTTGACTTTACAATCATTGGACCCAAATGTTTTGGCTCATAACCTGGGTTTACCAGTAGTGTAACATGTGGAACGCTGTTCTTTATTTTGAATTCTTGGTCCAGATACAGACCTCTCTCTACTACCATTGCAGCTCCTTGCTTGCCGAGCACAATAAAAGAAGACTGTATTTGAACCTTCTCTGGCTGGTCCTTAAATGCCTTGCTTTGCTGTGGATCCAGACTTATAGTATTGGACAGTGCAGTGAGGACGACAGGTGGGGGACAAGGCTTCTGGCATATTGGCTTTAATGAAGTCCATCCATGTTTTAGCTGGCTCCATAAAGGTGTCACTCAAATCGCTGAGCCAGTAGACCACTGCCTCTGCTCTTCTCACAGTCATTTGGCTCTGTGCAGTGTTGACAAGCACTCCAGCTGGGGTGCACTAAATGTCACAGTCCAGTTTGCACAAAG
>NW_018131387.1:0-1110 GCF_001952655.1 Monopterus albus
ACTGCGACTGCCTGTTCATGAGCAGTTGTCCAGACCTGTTGTGGAGGATGTTTGCTGAGGGTCTTTGCTCAATCTGGAGTGGTCCTGCTGGGCACAGGGCCACCTCTGCCCATTCACCTACTGTAGGGTATGTGTGTTTGTTGATCTGAAGACCCTGAGTTGACTGAAGCCTTTGTGCTCCAAGATGGCTGATGTGCTGTGTACACCCCAGCCTGCAGCCTGTGTTGGCCTTCACTAATTGACAATTGGAGCCTGACTTTGCACACCAGTCTCCTCTCCACCCCTGGAAGTGTGTTCTAAATACGCTTTATAGAGTGTGCCCAACACCCAGGTGTGGAGGAGGGAGGACTCTAAGCAACAGCTGCAGATGTTTGGTTGGTCAGTGTTACCTAACTGTGTCTGTAGTTATTAGTTTTAGTTGTAGCAAATGTTTTATATCCACTTTACTGACAGAAATCAATTTTATCAATGACATATCAATCACTGGCAATAAAAATAGAATACAGACAGGGGCTGAAGTCAGACGTGTGTTTTCATCCAATGAGGCACCCTGAGAATTTAAATCTGACAGATGAAGGTGATGCCATTTTTGGCCCCTCATGTAACAGTCTTCCACTTCCAGGAATAAGCCACTGAGCACCCTCATAAAAGAAGAGAGAAGGACAAACAGCCTTTGCAAGCACCACAATTATGATGGTGAGTCACATTGTGCAAGGCCTTGTGACTGCTTTACAAGGGGCCGCTGCCAAAAAACAAATCATCTTGTCTGGAACAGCGAATCAAAGCAGTGGCGTGGAGCTGTGTTTACAGACCGCCCCCTCATCCATCCCCAGAACCACACCCCCGTCCCTCTGATGTCTGTGTGGCTTCGATAATGAAGAAATTTTGGTACCTTGGTGAGACATTACTCTCAGCTGGGCAGACACTGCCTCTTCGGTGCCCTCAGCCCTTGAACCAATGTTAGCACATAAGAGAAAAAGAACTGGAATCCAAATTTCACCAAATGCACCAAACTAAATAGTGTGTGGATTATGAACACCCCAGTCTTCTGACTTGGAGACAACAGTACTGACCAACGCACCATCTTACACTGTAATGCACACTTCTCTG
>NW_018131388.1:0-1109 GCF_001952655.1 Monopterus albus
CACAAGCAACATCTTCCCCATGTTTTAGAGACTGTATATTGCTGTGTATAGATTCACAGCAAACGGCCCCATTAAAAACTTATACTTAATAACATCTTATGTCAGCTAGATACTGTGCAAAACAAATTTGGTCTTAAGTGGCCAGTGTCTTTTTATTGGTTATTTCAGACAAAATGTAACACTTCCTCAAAGGGCCAGAGTGTACTGGTTTATAAAAATTTCTCAGTACAGTAACATCTGAGGTTTAAGGGGATAGATGCCACTATAACTGCAGGTTGTTATTATTTGGGAGGATTTGGGGTCTTGTCCTGAATTAAAAACATGTAAGAGGGAGGTCTGCAGGGAACTCTGTTTACAGGTTCATTGTAGTGAATTACTGAATGAATATCTCCATCATAAAACCTCAAGCAGTGTTTGGAGCTTTAATATGTTTCAAATATGCCACCTTAGTGTGAGAGGTTAAGCTTTATTCCTGTGTCCAGGGGTTAGCATATTGTGGCCTTTGTACAGTAGTGAAAAACAAGATGCGAGATCATCGGAGGTCTTGTTTCATCCGCTACTGAAGATATTCAGATTATTGTCATGAGTGACACAGAAATGCAATATTTGGTATAAAAAAAGGACTAGTCAACCTATTTATCAAAAGTTACCAATTTTGTTGATTGAATGATTGATCACTCATTGCAGCTACATCTTAAACCATTTCCCACTAGCTTCATTCTAGCAGATGTCTGACTAATCTGCTGTTATTTTCACTACGTGTCAATATGAATTTCACATATTGATACTCCCTATTAACTGGAGCCATAGAGGGCAGAAAACTATTCAAAGCCTCAATTAACCACCAGTGAACTCACCTTTAGTCTTGTTGGCATCCGTGTAAGAGAAGCCCACTGCCTGGCCAGTCTGGCGTCCAAATATACCCCAGAGGTTGGGGCCTACTTTGTGCTTGCCCCCCTGCTCTACTGTGTGGCACTGGGCACACTTCTGGACGAAAACCTTCTTTCCCTTGTCAACGTCTCCCATAGTCAGCTTAAGAAATAACTGAAGGCAAATGAGACTGAAAAAAGGAAAGCACAGACAGATCTTCTCCTAGCCTCGGACAAAGG
>NW_018131389.1:0-1109 GCF_001952655.1 Monopterus albus
CCTCACAAAGATAGCTGTACAAACATGGTGTTATCGTCACCTTGGACACAGGTTGTGAGGTCAGAGGTCATTGTCTGCAGGACTTCAGTGTCTTCAGCTCCAATGAGCAGATCAGGTCCAGGAACAGCCTGAAACTTGCTGAGAACTGCAACACACAGACACACAGTTAAACAACTAAATACACACATAAACCCAACCTAAAAACACGGCTGCTCTCTGATTGGCTACTGCGTCTTCACCTGAGCACTCGTCATCAGTCAGAGGTTTGTTGGTGATGGTCCACTCAAGCTCCGCCCCCTCACTGGTAAAGCACCTCCAACCGCCAGACAGGAAGTCAGGCTGCGCTGACAGGAAGTCCCCTTGCTGTGAACATCGCAGGCCCCGCCTCTCACACTCTGTCACACCTGCCACAGACAGATGAAGTGACTGCTGTTAACGAATATGCTTAAGTTTGTTAAAAACCTTTTATTTTGCTAAACACAGCAACAAAACAAACTGCTTTGTGCAACAAAAGACAATATTTAGGACTCTAGCTTTTTCTAATCATGGTGACGACACAACGGGTCATTTTAATTGTTTACAGACCTGTCAACATCCAGCCCAGCCTGATAGACACCAACAGAAACTAAACCATCAAACTACAGACGTTCTGATGAGCTGCAGTTCATTTCACTTTGTCCCTGCTGAAGCACTCATCCTTGTCAAGTATCATCAATAACGAGTTGTTGCTTTAACACGCTGGACACGAGAAGAACTACTAAGGATTTGTCACCCCATTTTTTGTGAGCACCTTCATTCTGTTGTTTCATTGACTTTGGAGAGGTTAGACTGGTCTGTCATGTTTGTTTGACAGCATTTGTCTCTCAGACTTAACAGACACGTCACACACAGCAGTGTATGTTCCAAGAGTGTTGTGTTTGGTCACTAGCAGTAGGAGTGCACATTAGACTGCAGAGTATGAACCAAATTTGTTTGGCCAAGAAGCTTCTGGTATCCAGGGACTTGACAGACTTGAGACTGGGTCCAGCACAGCACGGTAGAGGAACTTGGGCACTGGGATGTTGACTGAATAAAACAGCAGTCTGAAAACATCAGCTTGGGCTGTGAAA